>NC_059375.1:44257107-44317107 GCF_019703515.2 Myxocyprinus asiaticus
TTTCAGAAGTTTGCATCTGTCTGTTAGAACATCGGCATATCTGAATCAAGCCAAAATGGTGTCAAAGACGGTTTAAAATGATGCTTTGAGATGTCGAGTGTATATTTCTCAATGCAAAAGAGCTATAAACGCAATTCAGGCTGAAACCCCAAAGAATCACGAGTTAAAACCAACACTTCATGTAGGACTACCAGATTTTCTGCCACCACATCAAAGAAGATCATGATCTGTTTTCCTGTTCGTTTGAGTAATCATTCATTTTCCTTATTGGAAGTAAATTGTGTATTTGCCTCTCAAATCACCTGCTAATTGAAACCTGCTACTTTGATAAGAAGTTATCAGTCTTTTATAAGCTGATTGATTGTATATTTCTTATCAAAGGACTGTGTTGCTATCAAATGACGAAATTATGCAAATAACAAAACAGCAGCTGAAATTACACTAAGACGAAACAAGTTTTAAGAATGAACTGCATTTCTGCTCTCTTAGTAATGAGGAAAAGGGGAAAGTTCCTAGATATTGATGTAGTTAATCAAACAGCCCAATAGTTCCCTGTCTGTTTCAATAAAAACATCGATGCGTTTCAAGATCATTAGGAGGCTACTCCAATATTTCACATCCAAAGCTTCGCTTACAGTGTAAAATACATGCTGGATGTGACTGAATCATTTCGACATGTCGCAGTACATGTGAATGTGACAGCAGATCAATTTACAGCAATGATTGTCAAACAGAGGTGTCGCTGTAGGTCAAAACATTCCCGTGTGTGCCATCACAACACCACTTGTGATCTGCTCTGCTTCTGTATTCCTGGAGCAACCTATAGTATAACAGAGCAGATTACTTATGCAAATGAGACACCGGGCTTCCCTCAATATCACAGTGCAGATGACAAAATGTATGCAACCCTTTTGAATTCAACTGAGAGTTTTCTAGTTTTAAGCGCTGTGGAGGAAGTCAAAACTCTTGAACAGAAAGCCCCAACATTTTAAACAGCACTGAGGAGCAGAGGCGATTCTAGGGACTCTGGGGGCCCTACACAAAAAATAAAAGTAGGCCCTTCTGCAACACCCCCCCCCCCCCCCCCCACCGCATTAAAAAAATGCATTAAACAGTTGTGCCACTTTTGCATGTGGAATTTCAGCACAAAAAAACTGCGTCTTATTCACTAACTACCCTTAATCTGTTTTAGCAAGTGCAATCAGCACTGAAATTGTGCTGCATAGGGGCCTGGGTAAACTCGCTGAGTAGCGAGTTCGAATCCAGGGTGTGCTGAGTGACTCCAGCCAGCTCTCCTAAGCAACCAAATTGGCCCGGTTGCTAGGGTGGGTAGAGTCACATGGGGTAACCTCATCGTGGTCGCTATAATGTGGTTCTCGCTCTCGGTGGGGCATGTGGCGAGTTGTGCGTGGATGCCGCGGAGAATAGCGTGAAGCCTCCACACGCGCTTCATCTCCGTGGTAACGCACTCAACAAGTCACGTGATAAGATGCGCAGATTGACGGTCTCAGATGCGGAGGCAACTGAGATTCGTCCTCCGCCACCCGGATTGAGGTCAGTCACTACACCACCATTGTTATTCCCTTCCATGCTAACACGTCTTCTTTCTGTGGCTCATTGTAGATTGCGCTTCATTCACAAATATTGCCTGGAGCAATTTAGACTGCACTATTACCGCCAAATGAAAATAGGCAGTAAAATGAATTTTATTTAAAAGAGATGTTTGTGAACATTTTCAACTGATTATATCAAATGATGGAGAAGAGCGTTATAACCTGGCATTTATCCAGATGCACGGTGTCGTCAAGCGCAAGTTCTGCATGTTTAGAGATGATCCAGGTGTCTGGATCACAGTCCCAGCAGGGTGGGTCAAATATCGTGGTCTGTGGCATTCTCCGCTATATAGCGCTCAGAATCGGACCACAAGACCAGAACTGCGCATGCAAATTGCATTCAAAGGCAATTTTGTGGGCGTGTAAAGTCTCGCAATGACAAAGAGATGAGAAATGAACGTGTGTCTTTATTACATGTTCGAGTCTGTAACTCTCCTTTTGATTTTGCATGTCAGATGTGTACGCCCTATCCCAGCTTGGGACCCCAGGCGCCTGTCTTGCTTGTCCCATAGGCCGCCTATGCTGAGGAAGAAAAGAGAGGTTACGTTTTTCAAATTACACATCACCCTTATTTAAGTGTATCAAGAGTTCACAGTAACAGTATCTGTGGTATTTTTATATAAATATGTTATGTTTTCAATTAAGCAATCTATTAGCAAATACATGAAGGGCTTTTTAAATCTGGAACTCCAAGACTTATAGATGCATTTACAAATGTTTCCTCCCGTGCAATATATGTTCTGTTCGAATGATGTTTGATTAAAACAAAAACAAAAAAGCATTGTTTGCCTTCAATTATTCCTAAAGATTACTTCAATCATTAAAAGCCTAATGAAAGGGAAATAAAATGTCTGTTATGGAGTAGGAAACAAAAAAACTCACTAGCACTGTCCAAACTCAGTAAAGTGGTCTACTCATGTGTGCAATGAGACTGGTGTAACTAGTCCTATAATAAGTAACTAGTCCTAATAAGGTGTTCATTAAATTAGGTTTCATTCAAAAGGTTCCAGATGCTTGGACGATATAAACAATCACTCAGAGTACTGAGATACCTATCATGTATCAAAATACCATAATATTACCATCCCTTTACCATGGTACTGTCACAGCTGCATGGCTGCTTTACTTGAAGGTCACTGTAAGAAACTTCCACAACTTCATGTGAATGCTTTTTGTCAAAGCTCAAATATTAGCCGTTGGTCTCATTTCTCCAATGATAAATGCCAAAGTGATATTAGTCACAGACTTATCTGTGAAACACATGAATGAGTGGATCAATCCGGTACCGTTTTGACATGAACTCTGACCTGATATACAGTGTTGGGGAGTAACGGAGTACATGTAACTGGATTACATATTTAAAATACATAATATAAGTAACTGTATTCCACTACAGTTACAATTGAAATCATTGGTAATTAGAATACAGTTACATTCAAAAAGTATTTAGATTACTGAAGAGATTACTTTGCATTTTATTGTCATTTGTTTCATTTAATATTTCGTCCTTTCAGATGGAAAACATTTATACATATAAATGATGCGATCCAAAGTGCATTTGAACAGCGGTGAAACACTTTCTTATGATGTGTTACATTCATACGAGCAGACAGAGAAGAACGTTTGAAGTAAGTTTGGAGCAGAAGAAATAGAAATAAACCTTGTGTAAATTGTCAGCTTTACGCTAAGATAAAATACTATTTCTAGCCATTTTACATGCACATGTTACCAGACACGATCATATTTATTTATCAAGAAAATTCACGTTAGATCATAATTTCTTTTTTCTCTAGTAAGATCTTTGATATTAGGGCAAAAATCTTATTCTTGATAATAATTTTTTTGTATTGTTTTCCTGTAAAAATATCTAAAAATCCTTAAAATAAGATCAATTTGATTTATCTTGTTTTAGAAACAACACTGCATAAGATATTTCGGTTTTTCAGAGAATGTATTTTTAACGTGTATTTTGTCTTACTGTACTGGCAGAGTTTTTATAGTCAAAACAAGTGAAGTAATCCAAAGTATTTAGATTACATTACTGACCTTGAGTAATCTAACACAATACAAATTACATTTAACAGCATGTATTCTGTAATCTGTAGTGGAATACATGTCAAAAGTAACCCTCATAATGCTGCTGATATACTGTTAAAACACAACTGATGCAAACCAACTCACTTAAACAAACATATAGTCTACTTCTTTTGCTGTTGCTTTTCGTGTGACTTTGAAACTGCCAGATAAATTAAAATTGTTTTTCCGACAGCAATAAAAGATTTAGCATCATTACCCTATAGGAAACATCTTCATATAGCTAATAATAGTGGATATTTTCCATTAAAATAATATTTCGGGTTCAATATAAATTAAGCTCAGTCGACAGCATTTGTCGCATAATGTGCATAATGTGGATTACAAAAAAAATTAATAAATAAATAAAATAAAATAAAGTTGGAGGTTACAATGAGGCACTTACAATGGAAGTCAATGGGGCCAATGTTTTGAGTGTTTAAAGGCAGAAATGTGAAGCTTATAATTTTATAAAAGCACACATGAATTCTTATGTGTTATTTGAGCTGTAAAGTTGTTTAAATCGTCATTTTTACAGTCGTTTAAGAGGACTTACGTAGTAATGGCAACGAAGTTGTAAAATTGGAAAACTTTACACATTAAAGGGTATTAAGCACTAAAATCATGTTAACACACATATTGTTTACGTCTTGTGTCTTTTGAAACAGTGAGTATTTTAACGTTTACAGATTGACCCCATTGACTTCCATTGTAAGTGTCTCACTGGAACACACATTTGTGCTTTTATTAAAGAAAAGGAGGGACGAGTCAAAAAAAATATTATTATTATTATTATTGTATTTTTTTATTATTATTATTATTATTATTATTTTTTTTTTTTTTTTTGTGGTATTATGCCACAAATGCTGTCCATTGATCTTAACTTGTATTGAACCCGGAATATTCCTTTAATCTCATAAAGTGCATTGATTATAAATGATAGGCCTATGCATATACAAATATGTATAGGCTTATATAGATTTAGTGTAGTCTATAGAGGCCTAAACGCCTAGCAAAAAATAAATAAATAAAAATGCACTAGGACATAGTATTTATATGTTGTTGTTGTTTATTATTATTATTATTATTATTGCTTTATACGCAAAAGATACTCTTCTGTTAGTTTGGCCCAAAAATGAAACATCCAACATCTCATATTAGCCATAACATAAACTCATTAATTATGGCATTATATGTGTGAAAGGGCAGTCTTGGTCGTCGGACTGAAATGAGAATGTTTTGAAATCATATCCAGCACATGCACAGCTTTCCAGGTGCATCCTGACTTTCTCCTGGTTTCTCCTTCATCTTCATCTCATTCTTCTCAGAGAGCCAATCAGAGCGCGTGTACCTGCAGGAAGTTTGACCCGTTATTCTCCTCCCTCACTAATAACCTCCTGCTTTACTCATCGCGCAGCCCGACAAACCACATGGAACCAGGAGCTGCAGTACAGGAACACTGACACCGGTTTACTCAGCAGAAGTTCGTCTTCATCTCCAGTCATGCAGTTCCAGCACTCTCTGTACGCCCCGACCCCCGTGCAGCCGGTTCACCCGACACCCTTCTACATCGAGGACATTCTGGGCAGAAACACGTCCACGTCCAGTCCCGTGGTACCGACACCGACTCTACCATCTCACAACTCGTGTTTCACCAGTTTGATACCCTCATACCGGACCCCGATCTACGAGCCCACGCCGATCCACCCGGTTCTGTCCCCGCACGCCCTCACGGCCACATACGCGTCCGTATACCCGTTCCAGCGCTCCATGGGAGACTTTACCCACGCACTGATCCGACACGACCCACTGGGTGAGAGCATAATCTAAAATCTCATTTTCATATAACAGTTCTCATGCTAAAACATTTCTTTTCTGAAAACATCAGGTGGTACAAACTTTAGGATTAACCAACTAGGTGCGGGGGCGGACTGGCCATGGGGAGCACCGGGACTTTTCCCGGTGGGAAAAAAAAGGGGCCGGAATGGGCCGCAAAACGGCACTGCAATATGCCGAAGGGGGCCGCAACATATATGACCGCTATATATATATATATATATATATATATATATATGAGGTCTGTTTACCAAAAGGTCATGTGGTTAATAATATCAACCAGACTGACCTGAAGAGGAAGCATGTCTTTATTTCGAAACTGTAGTTTAAAGCACATTATAAATGCATGAGACTAGTACTTAAAAGGAGCGCAGTGGAATAATTCATTGAGAAGCGGTTGATATTTGGGCATGTGTTTAAAATACCCCTGTGTGGTTAAAAATGCCCTCTTGAGATGCTGTGTTAACACCAGTGCTGGTCTGTGCTCAGCAAGCCCTGGCCCTTTCCGTTCATGCCGGAAATCTTGAGCTCTCGATAGGAGTCAATGTGCTTTCAGAAGCTGTGAGATGTTTTCCTGGAGCAGGACTCGTGCACACTGCTGATTATTTTATCCACATCCTCAATACACACATATTCAGGAAACACTCGACTTCTGATAGCCGAACAGATTGTTCGTTTCCTTTCATTGGGCTGAACCTTTTTAACAGCTACCAAAAACACCTCACGGGACATGAAGTGCAAATAAATAAATAGCTTACATTTATATATGACAAAACAATTTTATATATCAGCAAATGGCATATATAAATTTGTTCATTAGAGTTCATCATATAGATACTGTAATTAACAACGTTAATATTTCGTGTTACATCTAACAAATAACATATTTAAGGAATATTCTGAGTTCAGTACAAGTTTATCTGAATGGACAGCATTTATGCATAACGTTGATTAACACACACACACAAAAAATAATAATAATAAAAAAAAACTTTCGCCTTGTCCCTCCTTTTCTGTACAAAAGCACAAATGTGTGTTCCAGTGAGACATTTACAATGGAAGTCAATGGGGTCAATAATCTGTAAACGTTAAAATACTCACTGTTATCAAAAGTATAGACACAAGACATAAACAATATGTGTGTTAATATGATTTATTTAGTGTGATAAAATCACTTACTAACCACATCTGTGGAAAGTTAGAGACAATTTTACAACTTCGTTGCCATGACGACATAATGCTGGTAAACCCTAATCAAATAATACATGAGTTTTAACAGAAGAATTCATTTAAAGTGCTTTTAAAAATTATAAGCTTCACATTTCTGCTTTTAAACCCTCCAAAAATTGGCTACATTCACATCCTTTGTGGGTGCCTCTCTGTTACCTTGATTTTACAGGAGGGACGAGTAAAAAAAAATAAAATAAATAAATAAATAATAATTCTTTTTTTCTTTTTTTTTTTTTTTGTGGTAATCAACATTATCCCATAAATGCTGTCCATTGACTTTAACTTGTAGGCTATTAAACCCGGAATATTCCTTTAATATATATAATTAATAGATATTTTTATATAGCCTATAATACCATAGTCTACATCAGGGGCGGGGCCAGGATGAGGTTCGGGCTCCTGTCTCCCCCTGGTCTACATATAGTTGATCTTTTTCTGTTATGGTATTATGAATTGTATAGGCCACAGAAATGATTTTTAATATATATATATATATATCCCCAGCGTTGTTAATTGCATGTTTTAGAGGGGATAAATCGCAGTTTCCAATGTATTTTGTGAGTGGATTGGACGGATGTTCACCCCATTCACCAGATTAACCAACAGGAAACACATTGACGGAAATTTTGCCATAGTCCTCCTGCTCATAAAGTAAAACTTTCAACGGATGTGAACGCTGACAGACAGTCCCAAAGTGATTCCGTCCGCACATACAAATCAAACACACTTTTAACAGCAATCTGCACTGTCAACATGTTTCAGCTAATGCAAATAAAGTGTGCGTCATGTGGTGACATCTACAGATTTTATTCATGTCAAAATATCTTTTAATGAGACAAATCAACCTGACTACATACCAACAACAAAACAGCACATTTCACTTCCATGTGATAAAACGAAACATTTAAATGTCAATTCTTGCACACGTTTGCATCTTTTTTCTTCAGGTAAACCTCTCTTGTGGACTCCGTTCATTCAGCGTCCTCTTCATAAGAGAAAAGGGGGACAGGTTCGGTTCTCTAATGATCAGACCATCGAGCTGGAGAAGAAGTTTGAGACGCAGAAGTATTTGTCTCCTCCAGAGAGAAAGAGACTCGCCAAAATGCTGCAGCTCAGCGAGAGACAGGCGAGTAACGTCACCAGACAGAAGGATTATTTATGTATTTATTGGTTATAGATGATTAGTCATAATGATTTGTTTTCTTGAGGTTTTTTATCTGACTCATGTAAATTTGTCCGCAGGTGAAAACGTGGTTCCAGAACCGTCGGGCGAAATGGAGGCGACTGAAACAGGTGAGAAAATCAGATATTCTTAATTAAGTTGACGAAAACACCCCAAAGTGAACAGCTTTATAGAAAGTCACACATTAAGGTCTTTTAAGACATTAAGACTTTCTGAAACGATGTGTATTGTAAAACAGATCTAAACCAATAGAAATGACTTTTATCATTTTAATAATTATCCTATCTTATGCGTCATCATTAATTATCCAAAATAATAATTAATTCTGATTTCTAGTTCATGATTACTTAAAGCGCTGTAGACCTTATAGCACATATAAAACAAACAAAACACGGATTAGTGAACATAAAAAATATTATTTAGGCTAAATTTTATATAGTAACTAATTTTATACATATTTTACACAGATTATAATGTTTTTCTACACTTAAAGTAAATAGCTACTTCTGTCCTAATTGTTATCATTAATGATATAATAGTAAATTAAAATAACAGCTCATGCAAAAAAAAAAAAAAAAAAAATACACAACAGGGCCTTTGAACTGAAATAAAATAAAATATATTTTATAAGAAAAAAATATTTTATATTTCAGATTAATCTGCTTTTAAAGAAGCCTACCTGTAATCTTAAAAACATATATTGTAGTAATTGTCCTAATTATTATTCTTAAATAATAACCCTAAATAATTTCTGGAAAATAAGGTTAAATTTACATCAGTATAACGAACGAAAAACAAAAAACATTTAATATATATATATATATATATATATATATATATATATATATATAGTTGGCTAAAACATTGACAACTGAAAGCAGAAAATAATAAATATTATATAGGCTACATTTTATATAGTAATTTATTTTATACATATTTTTACAAAGACTATAGTGTTTTTCTACTCTTAAATAAATACTTTATTATTTCAGTAATAATAATAATCCTGTATAAGTGCTATCATTAATGATATAATAGTAAATTAATTTTATTTAAGATTTATCTGCTTTTAAAGAAGGTTACCTGTCATTTAAAAATTATATACTAATTATTATTCCTAAATATAACCCTAAAGAACGTCTTTAAAAATGGAAAATTTAATTGACATTTAATGAACAAAAAACAAAACTCTAAAATAAAATAAATAAAATAATATATATACACATACACACACACACAGTTGGCTAAAAAAGTTGAATTGAACATTTGAATTGAAAGCAGCACTGACACTTTCCGTCTGTGTGTAAACAGGAGAATCCTCCGAGCGGTCAGAGAGATATCGAGGACGGAGGCGAGCAGAGAAACTCGGACAGATCGAGTCCTGATGTGATGCGCAAACGCGGCGAGCTGGAGTCAGACATGTCCGATGATTCTGACCAGGAACTGGACATTGAAGAAGACACTTAACAAACGATTATGTACTCATCATCAGCATTGTAAATACTGTAAAATATTGTACATTTGTCTACTGTAATAGAAAATAAATTAATGGATGTGTAGATCTCGGTTTAGCTGTGAAATGTAGCAGATTTCCGTGTGGTGGAGTGTAAATATTATTATTTTTTTCAATAAACAATATTTTGGGGATAACAAAACTATCAGATTGCATTACACGCACCACATTTTTGCCTTGTAGACTTCATTATATCATTATAATACATTAATAAATCAACTGTCCACATTAAAAGTACTCAAAAATATTCCTGGCAAAATTAAGATTTCATTTTTAAATTTCAAATTGTTAGATTTAAATATGCCTAACTTTGCTAAGTATAAAATTAGTTTAATTAACGCCAAATAGCCTAGTTGTTTAAAACTTGAATTAAAATTCAATTTTAAAAGCTTACTCATTATTTTGAATTAAACACTGCATATTTATTCTGAATTTATAATATGTAAGCCATTTAAAAATATCTCAAAATTTGTCACAATGTAAAAAAGCCCAAATCTTAAATATTTTTTTTGAGTGCTTGAATTGTAAGAAGAGAAAATGTCAAGTGTTTAAACAAAACAGTGTTTTATATCATTTAAATATAGCCTATTTAGAGATGAAAGAATAACAAATATTGAAATGGTTTCAAAGTGCATTATTTGACCTATTAATTCAGCAAATGTGTCTCCAGATTGGGACAATAGGGACATGAAAAATGATCATTTGTTAGTGACTAATGTTATTAGGTTAGTCTTTTATCTTCTATTCATTGTAAAGAATCCTTCTGATAGAGTCATCATGTAGCAGATTATCTGTTAGTCATTAAAATCAATTAAACTGTATCACTTCCTCAATGAAACAATCATCCTTTAACAGCACTTTGAGATCTGGGTTTGGTCTGATTTCTGTAGCACACTGTAAGCCACAGATTCACAGCACCAACATTGCTCTTGTCTTTGACTGTTCAATCAGCAGTTTCAACTTCAAATAGGTTATCGCTTCGAACAAGACAAACATGCTCGAGTTTGTGGTAATCATGAAGTTAATGATTGTAAAACTAAGAGGATCCTGTGCCATGAATCACTGTGTTTCTGTGCAGCTGCGAGTTCAACAGCCTCAAAACTGGTGAGAAACTTCCAAAACCAACACCATGACCATCCATTCGGCCTGAATTGAGAAATGCTTCACATATCCTGATCAGGAAAAGAAAGCTGAATGTAAAACGGTTCCAAAGTGCGGTGTGTGTGGAACAACTGAAGTCTTTTAGCTTCAGTTTATCTTATCAAGTACCTGACAAGAGTTCTTTCTCTGGCTTTCACAAAACCTTCTGAAAGTTTCCTTTCCCACCAAACCTGAGATTCATTTACATAACATCTCTTTGTTTACCTCTAGAGTTTCATAAGAGATCTCCACAATGTCTACTGTGCAATAAAAAGTCAAGAGATCTCAATATGAACTCAAACATGAACTCCAAAGACCAAATGATCTCTACATTAATTGTATAGCTCTGTAAGTCGATATTGTGGCTATTCTTACTCCAAGGAATTTTAGGAGAAACATCTGAGACAGAGTTAAAGAAATGCTTCAGGTTCAATACAAGTTAATCTCAATTGACATAATGTTGATTACCACAAAAATTAATTTCGACCTGTCCATTGTCAAATGGGGCACTTACAATGGAAGATAATGGGGTCAATCTGTAAATGTTAAAGTACAGTTTCAAAAGTATAGACAAAAGATGTACACAATATGGGTTTTAACGTTATTTTAGTTTGATAAAATCACTTACTAACCTTTTCTGTGTGAAGTTATAGAGAATTTTACAACATGAGTCATGACGATGCAAAAAAAAAAAATCATGTCAACTGTATCTGAGAAAAAATGTTGTGTTGATACGAAAGCAATCAAAAGTTATAGCATTACAAAAATAATTTATCATAGTGTCCAAAAGCCTCTCCAAACAAATAAAACATAATAATTGTACATAAGAACTAATTACACATACAAACACAACAATGACTGAAGGTTTTCATAGCATGCAGACATGATTTTAGTAATGAGATTTCACAGAATGAGTTTCATTCTGTGTCATTTGAGTCATCATTGAGTCTGTGTCATGTATTTGGCGCCATCTCCTGGTGGCCATATGTAACATTGTGCTTCATGTGGATTATCTAATGATCTATACATCTGATTATCTTGTGTGTGGACTCGTTTGAAAGATAATCACCTCCTCTAAATAATGTTATGTGATATTTTATGTTCCTTTTATTTTTTTATGAAGTAATAAGTGAAAACGCAGCATATAAGCAACACCAACATAAACAACATATACTTAGCTATTACTCACTATATTTTTGTTGGCTGGTTGTATTCTACTCTTTAAGAGCTTTTCAACAACATATGATTACAATAATATGTAAAGTGCAATTTTTGTTTTGTTTTTATAAATGATCAATCTTATTTGTCTGCAAATTTTAAAGCACTTGTTCAGTTTTGGTCATAATGTCTACATGCATTGGAAAGTAGAACTTCTTTATTTTAAATGTATTTATTTATTTTTTATCCCCTTTTCTCCCAATTTGGAATGCCCAATTCCCAATGCACTCCAAGTCCTCGTGGTGGCGCGGTTACTCGCCTCAATCCGGGTGGCGGAGGACAAGTCTCAGTTGCCTCCGCTTCTGAGACCGTCAATCCGTGCATCTTATCACGTGACTCGTTGTGCATGACACCGCGGAGACTCACAGCATGTGGAGGCTCATGCTACTCTCCACGATCCACGCACAACTTACCACACGCCCCACTGAGAGTGAGAACCACTAATCGTTGCCACAAGGAGGTTACCCCATGCGACTCTACCCTCCCTAGCAACCGGGCCAATTTGGTTGCTTAGGAGACCTGGCTGGAGTCACTCAGCACACCCTGGATTAAACTCATGACTCCAGGGGTGACAGTCAGCGTCAATACTCGCTGAGATACCCAGGCCCCCAAAAGTAGAGCTTCTAAGATTTCAAACAATACCTATTTTGTGTTGGTCAAGACTGTAGTCATTCATATTTTGAAAAAAAAAAAATTATCGCGGGCCCACGGGCAAAAGGCTTAATGTTTATAGACTGGCCACATTCACTTCCATCGTAAGTGCCTGACTGTAGCTTAGAGTTTTGCTTTCAAATTGAAAATATTCTCCATGTTAAACAATATTCTGCTGCAAATGCTGTCGATTGAGCTTAACTTGTATTGAAACCAGAATATTCCTCAATACTTAGGCCACGTCCACACTAACACATTTAAGTTCGAATCTAGCTCTGTTGATCAAAGTGGTGTGACATCTGGAGACAAACATTTTATGATCTTATTCGGTTCTTATTCTGTTTACCTCAGTGCACATGTTTAGATAGGTAATCATTTTATGGCCCAGAGTGAATCAGACGGTCAAGCAGAAAATGTGCCGCTCATTGAGACGAGCCTCTGACGGCGATATAAAAGCTCCATCTCCATGTGAATTAGGCCTAATTGAAAAGTAAATAACACACTCGAGTGAACAATAAGCCCTGAGTGATGTTTTCCTGGGCTGCCGGAGGAATCTGCCCTGCCTTTCCCTCACCTGACATGTCACCAGATGCAGCTAAAGGCCAAACGCGCCACTTGTTATGGAGAGTAAGTGGTCTCTTTGACAACAACTGGTCAAATATTGACCTGGCCATTGGAGAACAGAGGCCGATATCCCTGGAGGACGTCCAGTGGGTCTGATAGTTTAATTGACGACAACTCTTGCTTCATCTGATCAATTAGTGTGGCTCTTTCTAGCCTGTTAGCTTTCATTAAAGTGCTGCTGTTTGTCGTGTGTCACGTTTTAAAACTCCAATCAGTCTTTTCCATGATGACACAGAGTTCTGGGCTCTTAATGCCATGTTTGTTCCTTTTTCATGATGAAAGTGTTCAGGCAGACCTTCAGATGGCTTTTATGTATGGCCATGAATGAGGTTTTGATGGGAGGAGAGACACTGGCCTGATTAATTGGTCTCGTAACTAAAGGATGTAAGTGATATGTGATAACAAGATTTCCATTAAAGATTATGGAGCAGTGATTAGCCCTTTCCAAAGCAATTAGTCTCTTTCTCAGGGAATCTAAAGACACAACATTAAGAGTTCAGCTGGTTTTCTTTTGATCACTGGCCCCAATAACTCCAATATCAACCGTAAGGAAATCCACACAGTGGCTGTTAAAGTGACAGTCCTGATAATCTGACACTACAAACACAAACCATGAAGAATTAACAACATTGTTTTCTCACATTTGGCTCCAAGTATTAGAAAATTTAGATTATATTTGCTGTCTGACCCTCCTAATTAAGGCTTAATTCCACCAAGGAAATCAAAACAAAAGGTACATATTTGATAAGAAACATTTAAACAACATTTTAGTAACCATAACACAATCATGCTATTACCATAAGCACTTCTTGGCTGGTAACAAAATACGTTCTTTAGGTATGCTTCCTAGTAGTATGAAAAGATTCTGGACATACTACATCCAGGAACGTGGGTATTGACCCGCAACCCCAATATATAACGTAATAAAAACAACCGTGAAAATATTCTACTCTGGAACAACTTCTTTTTATTATTATTGATTTTCTCCCCAATTTGGAAGTCCTCGTGGTGGCATAGTGACTCGCCTCGATCTGGGTGGCAGAGGATGAATCTCAGTTGCCTCCACGTCTGAGACCGTCAATCTGCGCATCTTATCATGTGGCTTGTTGAGCGTGTTACCATGGAGACGTAGCACGTGTGGAGGCTTCACGCTATTCTCCGCGGCATCCACGCACAACTCACCACACGCCCCACCGAGAGCGAGAACCACATTATAGCGACCACGAAGAGGTTACCCCATGTGACTCTACCCTCCCTAGCAACCGGGCCAATTTGGTTGCTTAGCAGACCTGACTGGAGTCACTCAACATGCCCTGGATTCGAACTCGTGACTCCAGGTGTGGTAGTCAACATCAGTACTCGCTTAGATACCCAAGCCCCCTTTAATTGTTATTTCTTAAAAAAAATAAACAGTGAAACAATTGTGTTTTAAAATATGATTCACAGTTATTGGGTGAAACCAACATGTACAAGGTAGTTATTTTATTGTTTATGTTGACCATAAAAACCATAAAACAAAGCGGACACCTTTAGACCCTCAAGACTGAGCGTGAAGTTTTAAAAAACATCTGATATTTATTTTGATATTCATTTTTTTACTAAAAAATTCATAGTTATATATATATATAAACTCAGCAAAAAAAGAAACGTCCTTTTTCAAGACACTGTATTTTAAAGATAATTTTGTAAAAATCCAAATAACTTTACAGATCTTTATTGTAAAGGGTTTAAACTATGTTTTCCATGCTTGTTCAATGAACAATAAACAATTAATGAACATGCACCTGTGGAACGGTTGTTAAGACACTAACAGCTTACAGACGGTAGGCAATTAAGGTCACAGTTATAAAAACTTAGGACACTAAAGAGACCTACCTTTCTACTGAAAAACACCAAAAGAAAGATGCCCAGGGTCCCTGCTCATCTGCGTGAACGTGCCTTAGGCATGCTGCATGGAGGCATGAGGACTGCAGATGTGGCCAGGGCAATAAACTGCAATGTCCATACTGTGAGACGTCTAAGACAGCGCTACAGAGAGACAGGAAGGACAGCTGATCGTCCTCGCAGTGGCAGACCACGTGTAACACCACCTGCACAGGATCGGTACATCCGAATATCACACCTGTGGGACAGGTACAGGATGGCAACAACAACTGGCCGAGTTACACCAGGAACACACAATCCCTCCATCAGTGCTCAGACTGTCTGCAATAGGCTGAGAGAGGCTGGACTGAGGGCTTGTAGGCCTGTTGTAAGGCAGGTCCTTATCAGATATCACCAACAACAACGTCACCTATGGGCACAAATCCACCTTCACTGGACCAGACAGGACTGGCAAAAAGTGCTCTTCACTGACAAGTCGTGGTTTTGTCTCACCAGGGGTGATGGTCAGACTCGCTTTTATCGTCGAAGGAATGAGTGTTACACCGAGGCCTGTACTCTGGAGCAGGATCGATTTGGAGGTCGAGGACTCGTCGTGGTCTGGGGCAATGTGTCACAGCATAATGGACTGAGCTTGTTGTCATTGCAGGCAATCTCAATGCTGTAGGTTACAGGGAAGACATCCTCCTCCCTCATGTGGTACCCTTCCTGCAGGCTCATCCTGACATGACCCTCCAGCATGACAATGCCACCAGCCATACTGCTCGTTCTGTGCGTGATTTCCTGCAAGACAGGAATGTCAGTGTTCTGCCATGGCCAGCGAAGAGCCCGGATCTCAATCCCATCGAGCACGTCTGGGACCTGTTGGATCAGAGGGTGAGGGCTAGGGCCATTCCCCCCAGAAATGTCCGGGAACTTGCAAGTGCCTTGGTGGAAGAGTGGGGTAACATCTCACAGCAAGAACTGGCAAATCTGGTGCAGTCCATGAGGAGGAGATTCACTGCAGTACTTAATGCAGCTGGTGGCCACACCAGATACTGACTGTTACTTTTGATTTTGACCCCCCTTTGTTCAGGGACACATTATTCCATTTCTGTTTGTCACATGTCTGTGAAACTTGTTCAGTTTATGTCTTAGTTGTTGAAACTTTTTATGTTCATACAAATATTTACACATGTTAAGTTTGCTGAAAATAAAAGCAGTTGAAAGTGAGAGGACGTTTCTTTTTTGGCTGAGTTTATATATATATATATATATATATATATATATATATATAACATTTCCTTGAAAAATATATTTGCAAACTTTTTGGAAATTAATGATGAAGTTGTTTATAATCTCATGTATTCCAGGTGCAAAGAAAGTATTATTATACTTTTTACTTGATTGTTACACCACATGACAATTTTAAAGTTTTAAATATTTTTGTAGAAAATGTTATAAAGGTTTTTCAAAAATGTATGAAACCAAATTGGGCACAAAGATTACATTTCTGAGAATTTGACACAGGTGTTTTAAGCTAGACTTTTAAAAGACTTCTCATTTTAACACCCTGGACAACCTTATTTGTACTTATGTAACCCTTAAGTATTAGCCCCCCCCCAAATAGAAACAATCTTTGACAACACCATCCCCCTTGAATTTTTTTACAAATCAACCACTGCTTATAATTGCCTTTCTTTCCTCATTTTTCATTAGGTCAGTCGGTGTGAGGGGCTTTGCAGTAAAGTCTCGTCTGCTCCGTGCAAACAAAGACTTCTCGTTCATTTATCAGGCTCAGATAAATGGTGTCCATGTATTCAAGGTCAAAAGTACCACACACACATACACACACACACATGCACACTTGCATGCACACTCAGTCACTTGGTTAAAACCCACATTGTAATTTCTGCAAACTGTTGAGCTGAATTAAACATTTAAAATGTGAAATGTAAATAATTATTCACTGAAAGTCTTTCAAATCTGTCAATTCTCATTCGAGCTTACGTTCAACTTAAAAATAACTTGTGAATACGCGTCACGCCACGTTTGATGTCAATGACGCTGAACACTATTGGTTGTCTTGTGTAATAACTGATCACAAAAGAAAGTCATACAGGTTTGGAGCGACATGAGGGTGAGTAACTGAAGACAGAACTGTCATTGTTGGTCAAAAGGGTCAAATAAAATAAAAAAATGGGTTTAATTCAGTAAATTAATTAAAAGTATTAAAACAACCGTTGGAGACAGAGTGAGGCGCTACATTGTAATTTTAAAGCCAAATAAACCCATATCTGTCTTTGTCTCAAAACTAATGCTAAGCAACTCAAGTCATAATTTTGTTTCCCGTTCTGCACAATGCACATATTGTAATACACACACAGACGGGCTGATGAGTGTGTGTGTGACTGTGTGTGTGTGTGTGTGTGTGTGTGTGTGTGAGTGTGTGTGTAAGTGTGTGTGTGAGTGTGTGTATGAGTGTGTGTGTAAGTGTGTGTGTGAGTGTGTGTGTGAGTGTATGTGTGTGTGAGAATGTGTAAGTGTGTGTGTGTGTAAGTGTGTGTGAGTGTGTGTGTGAGTGTGAGAGTGTGTGTGACTGTGTGTAAGTGTGAGTGTGTGAGTGTGAGAGTGTGTGTGTGTGTATGTGAGTGTGTGTGTGAGTGTGAGAGTGTGTGTGTGAGTGTGTGTGTGTGTGTGTGTGTGTGTGTGTGTGTGTGAGTGTGTGTGTGTGTAAGTGTGTGTGTGAGAGTGTGTGTGTAGGTGAGTGTGTGTAAGTGTGTGTGTGAGTGTGTGTGTGAGTGTGAGAGTGTGTGTGAGTGTGTGTGTGTGTAAGTGTGTGTGTGAGTGTGAGAGTGTGTGCGTGTGGATAGAGGAGTCAACATTTCTCAGACGTTTGACAAAGAAAGAGCTTTTCCCTCATTACAGATATCCTGAAAATACACTCAAGAAAAAAAAAAACTGCAACAGAGAGACTGAGACACAGTGAGCTGCCTAACTAGACAGCATTTTAAAGCCAACATGACATCACAATTTAATTGTACGGAGCCCCTGAGAGGACAGGGCGGGATTTTTCTTTCTGAAATAGTTTTGTGTGCTTTTGCAATAAATTGACCATGGTTTTACTATATTTTAACCTTGATATTCATAGTAAAACCATCATATTATACAGGAAAACAAAAACTATGGTAATAAAAATTATCATTTTGTGGTTATTCTGATAACAGTATTTGTATTAAAACTATAGTAACCACTAGATTAATCATGGTTAATTTATAGTTAAACCGGATTCCTGAAAAAAAAAAAAGAAAAAAAAAAGGGCAACAATTATGGTTACTACAATATTACTACAGAAAACCATTGTAAATCTATGGTATTTGCATAGTAAATCATGATACCCACAAAATTATATTTTTTATTACCACGAATTTTGAGGGAATACAAACTATTGCGAGGGCACACAAAACGAATTGCGAGGGAACGAAAAACTATTGCGAGGGCACACAAAACTTATTGCGAGGGAACGAAAAACTATTGCGAGGGCACACAAAACGTATTGCGAGGGAACGAAAAACTATTGCGAGGGCACACAAAACGTATTGCGAGGGATCGAAAAACTATTGCGAGGGCACACAAAACGTATTGCGAGGGAACAAAAAACTATTGCGAGGGCACACAAAACTTATTGCGAGGGAACGAAAAACTATTGCGAGGGCACACAAAATTTATTGCGAGGGAACGAAAAACTATTGCGAGGGCACACGAAACTTATTGCGAGGGAACGAAAACTATTGCGAGGGCACACAAAACGTATTGCGAGGGAACGAAAAACTATTGCGAGGGCACACAAAACGTATTGCGAGGGAACGAAAAACTATTGCGAGGGCACACAAAACTTATTGCGAGGGAACGAAAAACTATTGCGAGGGCACACAAAACTTATTGCGAGGGAACGAAAAACTATTGCGAGGGCACACAAAACTTATTGCGAGGGAACGAAAAACTATTGCGAGGGCACACAAAACTTATTGCGAGGGAACGAAAAACTATTGCGAGGGCACACAAAACTTATTGCGAGGGAACGAAAAACTATTGCGAGGGCACACAAAACTTATTGCGAGGGAACGAAAAACTATTGCGAGGGCACACGAAACTTATTGCGAGGGAACGAAAAACTATTGCGAGGGCACACGAAACGTATTGCGAGGGAACGAAAAACTATTGCGAGGGCACACGAAACGTATTGCGAGGGAACGAAAAACTATTGCGAGGGCACACGAAACGTATTGCGAGGGAACGAAAAACTATTGCGAGGGCACACGAAACGTATTGCGAGGGAACGAAAAACTATTGCGAGGGCACACGAAACTTATTGCGAGGGAACGAAAAACTATTGCGAGGGCACACGAAACGTATTGCGAGGGAACGAAAAACTATTGCGAGGGCACACGAAACGTATTGCGAGGGAACGAAAAACTATTGCGAGGGCACACGAAACTTATTGCGAGGGAACGAAAAACTATTGCGAGGGCACACGAAACTTATTGCGAGGGAACGAAAAACTATTGCGAGGGCACACAAAACGTATTGCGAGGGAACGAAAACTATTGCGAGGGCACACAAAACTTATTGCGAGGGAACGAAAAACTATTGCGAGGGCACACAAAACTTATTGCGAGGGAACGAAAACTATTGCGAGGGCACACAAAACGTATTGCGAGGGAACGAAAAACTATTGCGAGGGCACACGAAACGTATTGCGAGGGAACGAAAAACTATTGCGAGGGCACACGAAACGTATTGCGAGGGAACGAAAAACTATTGCGAGGGCACACGAAACGTATTGCGAGGGAACGAAAAACTATTGCGAGGGCACACGAAACGTATTGCGAGGGAACGAAAAACTATTGCGAGGGCACACGAAACTTATTGCGAGGGAACGAAAAACTATTGCGAGGGCACACGAAACTTATTGCGAGGGAACGAAAACTATTGCGAGGGCACACAAAACTTATTGCGAGGGAACGAAAAACTATTGCGAGGGCACACAAAACTTATTGCGAGGGAACGAAAAACTATTGCGAGGGCACACAAAACTTATTGCGAGGGAACGAAAAACTATTGCGAGGGCACACGAAACTTATTGCGAGGGAACGAAAAACTATTGCGAGGGCACACGAAACTTATTGCGAGGGAACGAAAAACTATTGCGAGGGCACACGAAACTTATTGCGAGGGAACGAAAAACTATTGCGAGGGCACACGAAACTTATTGCGAGGGAACGAAAAACTATTGCGAGGGCACACGAAACTTATTGCGAGGGAACGAAAAACTATTGCGAGGGCACACGAAACTTATTGCGAGGGAACGAAAAACTATTGCGAGGGCACACGAAACTTATTGCGAGGGAACGAAAAACTATTGCGAGGGCACACAAAACGTATTGCGAGGGAACGAAAAACTATTGCGAGGGCACACAAAACGTATTGCGAGGGAACGAAAAACTATTGCGAGGGCACACAAAACTTATTGCGAGGGAACGAAAACTATTGCGAGGGCACACAAAACTTATTGCGAGGGAACGAAAAACTATTGCGAGGGCACACAAAACTTATTGCGAGGGAACGAAAAACTATTGCGAGGGCACACAAAACGTATTGCGAGGGAACGAAAAACTATTGCGAGGGCACACAAAACGTATTGCGAGGGAACGAAAAACTATTGCGAGGGCACACAAAACGTATTGC
Source organism: Myxocyprinus asiaticus (assembly GCF_019703515.2). Lineage (NCBI taxonomy): Eukaryota > Metazoa > Chordata > Actinopteri > Cypriniformes > Catostomidae > Myxocyprinus > Myxocyprinus asiaticus. The sequence goes on from NC_059375.1 coordinate 44,277,797, forward strand.
GAGGGAACGAAAAACTATTGCGAGGGCACACAAAACGTATTGCGAGGGAACGAAAAACTATTGCGAGGGCACAAAACGTATTGCGAGGGAACGAAAAACTATTGCGAGGGCACACAAAACGTATTGCGAGGGAACGAAAAACTATTGCGAGGGCACACAAAACTTATTGCGAGGGAACGAAAACTATTGCGAGGGCACACAAAACGTATTGCGAGGGAACGAAAAACTATTGCGAGGGCACACAAAACTTATTGCGAGGGAACGAAAAACTATTGCGAGGGCACACAAAACTTATTGCGAGGGAACGAAAACTATTGCGAGGGCACACAAAACGTATTGCGAGGGAACGAAAAACTATTGCGAGGGCACACAAAACGTATTGCGAGGGAACGAAAAACTATTGCGAGGGCACACAAAACTTATTGGGAGGGAACGAAAAACTATTGCGAGGGCACACAAAACGTATTGCGAGGGAACGAAAAACTATTGCGAGGGCACAAAACGTATTGCGAGGGAACGAAAAACTATTGCGAGGGCACACAAAACTTATTGCGAGGGAACGAAAAACTATTGCGAGGGCACACAAAACTTATTGCGAGGGAACGAAAAACTATTGCGAGGGCACACAAAACGTATTGCGAGGGAACGAAAAACTATTGCGAGGGCACACAAAACGTATTGCGAGGGAACGAAAAACTATTGCGAGGGCACACAAAACGTATTGCGAGGGAACGAAAAACTATTGCGAGGGCACACAAAACGTATTGCGAGGGAACGAAAAACTATTGCGAGGGCACACAAAACTTATTGCGAGGGAACGAAAAACTATTGCGAGGGCACACAAAACTTATTGCGAGGGAACGAAAAACTATTGCGAGGGCACACAAAACTTATTGCGAGGGAACGAAAAACTATTGCGAGGGCACACAAAACTTATTGCGAGGGAACGAAAAACTATTGCGAGGGCACACAAAACTTATTGCGAGGGAACGAAAAACTATTGCGAGGGCACACAAAACGTATTGCGAGGGAACGAAAAACTATTGCGAGGGCACACAAAACGTATTGCGAGGGAACGAAAAACTATTGCGAGGGCACACAAAACGTATTGCGAGGGAACGAAAAACTATTGCGAGGGCACACAAAACGTATTGCGAGGGAACGAAAAACTATTGCGAGGGCACACAAAACGTATTGCGAGGGAACGAAAAACTATTGCGAGGGCACACAAAACTTATTGCGAGGGAACGAAAAACTATTGCGAGGGCACACAAAACTTATTGCGAGGGAACGAAAAACTATTGCGAGGGCACACAAAACTTATTGCGAGGGAACGAAAAACTATTGCGAGGGCACACAAAACTTATTGCGAGGGAACGAAAAACTATTGCGAGGGCACACAAAACGTATTGCGAGGGAACGAAAAACTATTGCGAGGGCACACAAAACGTATTGCGAGGGAACGAAAAACTATTGCGAGGGCACACAAAACGTATTGCGAGGGAACGAAAAACTATTGCGAGGGCACACAAAACGTATTGCGAGGGAACGAAAAACTATTGCGAGGGCACACAAAACTTATTGCGAGGGAACGAAAAACTATTGCGAGGGCACACAAAACTTATTGCGAGGGAACGAAAAACTATTGCGAGGGCACACAAAACTTATTGCGAGGGAACGAAAAACTATTGCGAGGGCACACAAAACTTATTGCGAGGGAACGAAAAACTATTGCGAGGGCACACAAAACTTATTGCAAGGGAACGAAAAACTATTGCGAGGGCACACAAAACTTATTGCAAGGGATTGACAGCTGTGAACATGTCGACTATCTTGTTCAGCAAGATTCTCTTCAAATTGTTTCTCCGCCATGACAGTAGTTAATCTGAAAAGAGAAAACTTGTGGACAGTTAGTAAAGCCTGTAGTAGCATCCCTTGTGGCAGCGCTGAGAATGCAACATTCTCTTTCACTGCAGATGCACAAAATTGAGCTTGTGTCGCTTAAAGTCTTTGCATTCTCTCTTCTTTCATGTCAAATGTAAAAAACTGGTTGGGTTACATTTCAGCTAGCACAGATGTTACTGTAATCGCATTTCAGGAAAAGACCTTTATTTGCTCAGAGTTAATATCCTGTTTTTAGAATTCTACACTGTCAACTCACTCACTCTCTCTCATATAAATACGCATTTTCCCGTTTCCTCAGAGAAGATGGGATGTGCCTCAACAGAAGTGATGACAGAGCGAGAGAGTGTATGGACTTCAAGGCTCTTGTAAGGCTGCTCGTAAGTGCTTGATTTTCCCGGCCCATAGACAATTAATCTGCATGCCTCAGGAAGTTATTCCTGCATGTATGCTTCCACAAATACTGTTATTGGGAGAGCTGAGGGCTGCGAACAATGGTGGCTAATTTGTTTTGCTTCCCCTTTGGCCCACTGTGGGCTGTGAAAACACAGATGAGAATGCGAGGAAATGCTCTTAAATTAGGGCTCAAGAACGCCGGCCGGCCGCTCACCACCAGATTCATCTCAGTGGAGTCACTGGAGCACAGGGCGACATTTAAAACATCTCTGTCAGAGGAACTGACCCACATGCAGTAAATTTAACCAAGAGATAGACAATCTAATCAAGGTGTAGTGAATTTGAGTCAACCTAGTCTCATTTTTGCAAACTGACTTTTAGGTGCCGAATTCTACGTTTCTCTGCAGTTTCCTGGTGAAATGAAAACCAGCGTTTTATTTACTTTCACACAAATCACAACTTTAATGGCTGATTATGACTTTATAAACACACATTTTTTGCTCTATTTCTCACACACTGCTATGCTATGATATCGAAACACCTTTACATTAATGCATCATTTGAACAACGATACATTTTAACGCTTGTATTACAGACTCACCTACATTTACATACATATTCAAATGTGACTAGCCTCTAGCTTCTGGACTAGGAGGGCCTCCGTTCAAGGCCAGTCAAGCTTGTAAGCTGACATGTGAGACGAAGGTGTCATAGAAGTGACACGAAATGACGTGGTTGTTTAAAAAAATTTGCTTTTCATGTTGTATTTCACTTTAAAACACTATCGGTTAGGTTTAGGTATTGGTAAAGGGTAAGGATGTCTGTTTTGTTCACCTCTCATTTGCTTTTTTAAAAGACTATTGGTTAGGTTTAGGTTAGAGTTTTAGGTTAGGGAGGTACATTTTACTCATTGAAACTCCAGACTAATTTTCACCTGAAAAACCTCATCTGATTACGACACTATTTCACTCGCTTTCGGCGCCCCCTGCTGGACATTTCACTAGGAAACTGCAGCTAAAAGTGTAATGATGCACGTAATTTTGTTTTGCAATGTTGCTACAGTCACGTAAAGTTCACGAGACCAGGCTAATTTTAGTGCTTACAAACCTTTACTGTGTAAAGTTACAGTATATCCAATTTTGCAACTTTGTTCCCATTATGACGTAATGCCGTAAACCCTATAATCCTGCAAAAACTACGATTTAAAAACTTTACAGCTCAAATAATACATGTTTAAGAGATTTGACAAAATAATTAAAGTGAATGCTTTTATTAAATTAAAAACTTAACATTCTGCCTTTAAACCCTCCAAAAACTGACCCCATTCACTTCCATTGTAAGTGTCTCACTGGAACCCAGATTTTTGCTATTTTTAAAGAAAAGGAGGGACGAGTCGAAATTATTTTTGTGGTAATTTTGTGGGGCAACATTATGCCACAAATGCTATCAACTGAGCTTGACTTGTATTGAACCCGGACTTTTTTTTAAAGGTGTAATATCTGCACCTCTTGTGGCACCACACGGAATTACAATCGGTTTTGTTTGCACGGCCCAACTGAGCAAGACATTGCAACTTTGACTAAAAAAATGGTGTGTGTCAGGGCAGGATTAACTGTTCGGAAGATGGGGTATAGTTTGGAACTTGTTTTCAATTCAATTCCGTCCAGTTTGTTTATTTTTTCAATCCTCTTTGGTGCCATTATTGGTGCAGAAATTACAAATTAAAAATCAACAAGAAATGGCAATTAATATCATTTAATAACTTTATTTATATAGCACCTTTTAGCAATTTAGCACAAAGTGCTTCACAAAACATAAAATCAAAGTAGTAAAAGCAAGTTTATACAAATACGTTTTCAAACAATACTTAAAAACAGACACAGATTCAGCAGATCTAATATCCCAGGGCAGGCTGTTCCATAATCGAGGGGTCTTCACTACAAATGCTCTATCACCTTTTGTTTTGTATCTGGATCTTGGAACAGCCAACAGTTCACGACACAAAGATCTCAGATGTCTAACTGTTTTATAAGATCTTAAAATTAAGATGCTGAATAATCTGGCAGCAACCAATGTAATGCCTTATATGTAATTAATAAAATCATAAAATCAACCCTAAAATGAACTGTTAGGCAATGCAGAGAAGCTAAAACTGGAGTAATATGATAAAAGACTGTAGCCGTGCTAAAATGCGCTGATTTAAAACTGAAAACGGTCCATTACAATAATCTAGACGAGACGAAATAAAAGCATGTATAAACTTCTCTGTATCCTTGAAACTCAAGACACGTCTCACATTCGAAATGTTCCTTAACTGATAAAAATAAGACTGAACTAACTTCCTGATGTGACATTAACATTTTTCATTTGTGTCAAAATTTGTGTCTGCTGAATATTCAGGACCACCTGATTAAGTGTTGACTCAATCTGATTCTTTTTTAAAACCATGACCGATTATGACAACCTCTGTTTTATCTGAATTTAACTGCAGAAAATGAAATGCCATCTACTATACACTCTTGAAGAACATGTAAACTAGTCAGATCATTGGGATGCAATGACAAATATAAATGCAGGTCATCTGCATAGCAATGAAAATTAATGTTGTGTTTTCAAATCACTGAACCAAGGAGGTAACATATATAGAGAAAACAGAACTGGCCCTAACAGGGATCCTTGCGGAACACCACAATTATTTTAAAATGGCAACCCCTTTTTAATTCTGCAATGTGACAATAGTGAAACATGATATTCAATGGAAAAAATATGTAGGGAATGTAGGGCAGGATTTGATTTTATCCAGGGTTAGGTTAGTGATGGCCAGCACCCATTGGTTGAGACTTAAGAGGGCTTGATGATGTCACCTGAAAATGAAAGTCGTTTCAGAGGCAGAGCAAGTTATTAAACTTCAATGAAAGATTATTAAGATAAAAAAAAAATTCCACTGATGAATCACTCACAATAAAACCAGGAATGTGTTTTAAGAAAGAGGATCAATTTTGATTTCAGGTTGACTTTAGTAGCAAATCAAAAGAAAAAGGAGAAAGACTCCTGAGCGGTTGGTATGATATCTGTGTGTTTTAGGGAAGTGCAGTATGTGTAATGACTGGCATAAAGATAAAATACTTGTGTTTTTTTTTCACAGAGCGAGTGAAGGACATGTTGAGGGGAATTCAGCATAAGGAGAAGAAGAGATCCGCTCCAGTGACAGAAGATTCTAATCTGATTGAGTCGAGAAAACACTGTGTGTGTGTGTGTGTGTGTGTGTGTGTGTGTGGAAAGTGCAAAACTACAAGCTACTCATCATTAAAAATAGTTACAGTCAAGCTACCATTTTGATAAAGTAGGTCGCTACTCTACAGTTTCCAAACAAAAAGCAGCTAACGATATTGAAGCTACTTAAGGGGGGGCAATATTTCTGAAATTAAATCATTAGCAGACTAAATGGTTCAGTTAAAAAGAGCAGTGTTTTTTTTTTTTCACTCTTTTTCTCCCAAATTTGGAACGCCCAATTTCCAACGTGCTCCAAGTCCTCGTGGTGGTGTAGTGACTTGCCTCAATCCGGGTGGCGGAGGACGAATCTCAGTTGCCTCCGCATCTGAGACCGTCAATCCGAGCATCTTATCACGTGTTAAGGTGGTAATCAGTGTAATTATTCAGGGAGGGAGGTGTTACTGAAAAAAAGTAGAATAGTTTTTGGCAGTCAGTCAACAGTATGTGTGAATGGTGAACTTTTAAACTGGAGTGTGAAAAATTGGGGGCAGCAGCTCCAAAATGCACCAGAGTTTAAGGGGTTAAATAATCTTTTAGTACTTTTGAGAAAGCACCCCCCGCGTTGGTCCTAGCTATATTATTAACAAAAAGACTAAACAAAAGCAATACTTTTTGGTAACATATGATAATGTTTGTATTGCTTTTATTTATTTAATAAAAGTACCATTTATTACAACAAAACTCTATGGTGAATATGTATCTTTAACAACGATGAATCAATCAATAATTACACTGATTGAAGTCTCCTAACAGTACCACAAAACATGAGTCTTAAGATCGATTCAACTGATAACCATGCCTGGTTTTAAACGGACTATAAAGCACCCTTAACTGAATAACATTGGCGCTTTATTGTGTCTTCAGTTGAACTACTAGAGCACCCCCACTTAATTCAGAAGCACCCTCAGAGATTTTGATCTGGAAACAGGCCTGCAGAATAAATTGGGAGTTTGAGTTTGATCTGTGAGTCATTTTGAGTGATTCATTATAAAGAAGGTTCTGATTAAAAATGGTTCTCTATTCCCAACCCTAAGTGTAGTTAATACTATACAATTTCTGTGATGTAATGTTCTTTAATTTAGACCAGGTATAGTGTGTGATTTATCAGGCATTAACGAGATGCCTTTGAACTGCTGAAGTCTGGTGTGTTTTGTTAACAGAGGCACAAAGTCTGAAAGCATCCTCAGACTGACGGCACTTACGGCAGAGAGAACAACAGCCGTCTGTCTGATGCTCTCTGCTGACCTCATGTTATTTCTGTTCTGTTTCTTATGCAACGAACGAGGAGCAGTGGCACTCTTGACAGACGACTGGCTGACGATAGGCTAACCCTGTGGAGGTCAAAGGACAAATGAGGTGGAAATTGAAGTGCAGTAATCCTTTGAATGTTTTCAGCACAACTCACAGAAACAATAGAATAAAACACAGCAACTGACTCACCAACAAAAAGTACCGAAGAGTACCATAGTACTTTTATATCATGATAATACAATGCTTAATGTAAGGGAAGTTAGAGACAAAAGTATCCCAATACATATACTAATTACTTCTCTAAAATGTGTAATAAGAATTTTACTAATTACTTAACCCTTAAATGCATGGTTTTTTTGCCAAATATTATTACATACCCTGATCTTTAGCGACCCAGCACATATATCTATCTATCTATCTATCACAAATGGATCTACAAAATGCCCAGATCAAGATAATTAGAAAAATAAAATATATTCTGATCAATTTTGATGTTTTATTTGACATGAATCAAAGAGATGATGCAACAAATACAGAACAGGATTCATTACTTCCACACTGAAATTTCATTAGACGCAGCTGGCTGTCAAACACATATTGTATTTTAACATATTGTAAACACATAAGTATTTTCTCAAGCACTTTTTGAATCTAAATAGATGCACAACTTACAGAAGTACACCTAAATAACAATAGCCAAATCATACTGTTTATGTGTTACACTTGCTATAGTTTACTTCCGCATTCGTCAAATAGCATTGACAAAAATGTAGTAGGAAACCTTGAATAAGAAATATAATATGTATATTTTAACACATATGGAATACTGATAATTCACCATTGTTGCATAGAAAATTGACGTGATGTAATAGTCATTTGTATGAATAAAGTAATAATTTGTCTTGTAATAAACAAAGAAAAATATCCTGTGATATTACAAAGATATGAAATAATCATAAAAATAAATAAAACAAATATTACATATCTTGTGTCTTTAATGACCCTATATACTTTTGGTAATTAAGCAGTGATAAATATATTATATATATTTGTTTTAGGGCTGTCAATCAATTATTATTTTTTTAATCTATTTAAATTACATGGTATTCAGATTAATTAATCGAATTAATCACAATTAATCGCATATATAAATATTTGCAGAGAAAACCCCTCAAATAACAATTCAATATATGATGAATAATTATAAATAGTTATATTTAAATAATAAAAAAAATATATATATATAATAAAAAAAATAATACAGACAATTCAAATGCATTACATTATTTTGGCACACAAGCATTTAAAAAAGTGTCTTTAGAATGCAACATATTGTTTATTTGCATATTATTATCATACAGTCCACAGCAACCATTTTGCATTTCGTCAATCAGTCCGAGATTACAAGGGCTTGTCTAAGGACGCGTCAATGTACACCTGCATCAGACGGACGCTTTTAAAGTGTCTCACTTTGTTTGCGTCGCGTTATAAACGAACCGTCTTTAGGTCGCTGTGTCAAGTTAAACGAAGTTTGAAACACATATTGAGGTCCCTGAATTCGCATTTGCACTCCATCAAGCTGTGTAAGAATGCAAGAATGCGTTCGTCCTCATGTTGTGCTGTCTGCTGTCGGATCGTGTCTAGAAGGTAACCCTCCAGTTACCTCAAGTCTTGCGAGAGCCACATTGAATGTTCACACACTGTTTTTTTGTGTTTATTTCGAGTCCTACAGAAACCCTACCCCTAAAACTAACCTTAACCCTACCACTAAATCTAACCCAAAACCTAACCTTAGTAACAGCGAATGAGGGCACCCACACACTAGAGTTAACACTGAGTCAGAGAATGCTGCGAATGCATTGATTTCAATGGGGATGTTGCGTCGTAAGGACGGAGAGGGGAAATGAAAGGGTTTCCGATAGTGAAGCTCCATCATGCGAATCTGGTGTAGGCATCCGTTGACAAATGGGAATCTCAGAGAGGCAGGACAAGCATGTATTCATTCCCTGTCCTCTATTATCTCTCTCTGTCAGGCTTAAAAGATAGTAATGTAAAGATGCTGACTACCACCCCTGCAGTTCGTGAGTTCGAATCCAGGGTGTGCTGAGTGACTCCAGCCAGGTCTCCTAAGCAACCAAATTGGCCCGGTTGCTAGGGAGGGTAGAGTCACATGGGGTAACCTCCTCGTGGTCGCTAAAATGTGGTTCCCGCTCTTGGTGGTCTCCACACGCACTACGTCTCCGCGGTAACGCGCTCAACAAGCCACGTGATAAGATGCGCGGATTGACGGTCTCAGACGCGGAGGCAACTGAGATTCGTCCTCCGCCACCCGGATTGAGGCAAGTCACTACGCCACCACGAGGACTTACAGCGCATTGGGAATTGGGCATTCCACATTGGGGAGAAAAAGATAGTAATTATGGCAAGAGAGCCTGGAGAAGAGTTTCAATGTTTACTGTTACATTGTCAAAAAGATATATTTTAAATAGACCGCCTCTTCCCTATGTGGCACACACACCTTTTAAATGGACCTTTTGCAGTCCAATGCATCAAACACTCCGAGCTTTCCCTAGTGTGTAAGCACCCTAAGACTCTCGTGAGACTTAGGCTGCCAGGGGGTTACCCTCTAGACACAGCCGTCTGCTGTCAGTAAGTGTGGTTTGTTCACTGTATAAGCTGCGTGTTGCCTATACAGCTGGAGTTTCGCTTACTGCCCCCTGGAGAAAACAGGTGCTACTACAAGCTTGAATTGCTCAGATGGAAGGAATATTCCTTATTACAGGTCCGGGGACATGATTAATTGCACTGAATTAACACGTTAAATCAACAGCCCTAATTTGTTTGCTTTTTTTTTTCACTATTCATAAGATAATAAGTTGGGGAATACTATAGAGGTGTGGGCATAACTCCAAAAAACGGATGAGGTACAGGAGGTGGAATAAGGTCCCGGGTCACAAAAGACCAGGGTTATGCTTTAAATGGTTAATGACATTACTAATCATATTACTTTTAAGTCAGTTTTGAGTCCAAAACTCTTACAAACCTACATAAATACATTGATTAAGCAAACACTGAAAACTCTGAGCTTTGCGTGTTCTTTGTAATGTGTTTCTCCCAACATTGATACAAGCTGTTTTTAAAAGAGTTCTCCAAACACATCTCCTCTGAGCAGCATGTTAGTTAGAGTTTCTGCAGAGAGTGAGTGTGTATTTATACACAGATCCACCAACATGTGAAATGACAGTCTTGGAGGTGTGAACTTCAAGCCAAACATGTCTTGAGTTATGACACTGGAGGTTTTTGTCGGTTATCCTGACAGAAGAGGTCTATTGTAGTTATGAGCAGGACTGCAGGAACTTCACGTGTGCTTACGGAGAGTGTTTTTGTATTGTTTCCAGCGTGCCCTCTGACCATAGAGAAGCGGCTGGACATTATTGTTGTGGCGGAGGAAGAAAGTCTCTTTCATTTGAAGAACCTTGACTCATACTAGCGTCCATGAGACATGTTATCATAGGCAGTGCTCTACAGGAAACTCTGTTTATCACTTCCTTTCAGCCATAGTTTGTTTAGGGTTTCGGCGTGTGATCAGACTGCAGAGAGAGAGAGAGTGTGTGTGTACGCATCAGAGGAGAACACCCACAGGAGCTGCTATCACCCGCTGCATATGTCCGTCTGTTGAAAAACACGCTCTATCAGAAGACGACAGATTTGTCTGTTGGTCATGTTGAAGTGCTGCTTTTTGTAGAGTGTGTGGGATTTGGAAAGAGAGGAGCGTTTCACTTCTGCTTTCTAAATGAGCTCTGAGCGCTCAGCCAAGACACGGTCATTTCAAAACGGAGGAGGGAGTCACACCACCGCACACTAAAAGTGTTCAGAGAAGTGATCTGTCTGTGCATGTGTGACTCTAACTGCTGACCCACACACAGCTCTGACTGTATCTGAGCACTTAATGACATAGTGATACAGAAGAGCAGATGTTTGATTTGTAACCAAAGAGATCAATAATACCTCTTATCATTCCCATTCATCTCAATGCCAGCTGCTTGGCTGGCACATGCATGTACATTTGGGAGATGCTTTTATCCAAACAACTTACAATGCATTCAAGGTATACATGTTACCAATTTTGTGTGTTCCTTGGGAATCGAACCCATGATCTTAGCATTGCTAGTGCCATGTGCTACCAGTTGAGCTACAGGAACCCAGCATGATATGCCATCTTTGCTCATGGGCACTCAGTTCCTCATCCAAGTCTTTTTGAGCCGTAAATGCCATGTGACTAGTCACTCTGAAGAAACAGAGAACCTTTTACTATCGACTATCCTGAGCTGTTGCATACATTTTTGTTGTGTGTATATTGCTTGCAAAAATGTATTTTCTGGATCATTCAAACCAGTGAGGCAAGGGAGGCTGAGCCTCCTCAAAAAACAATGAAAGTGATCAAATTAACAGTTATTTTAATAAATTTACCTACTATTGTACATAACTCAAATGCCTTTGATGAAAAAATATGTACTCTTTTTTCTTTCTTCATGCACAGTTGCCCAGGTGAGTTAAAAAAAAAAAAAAAAAAAAAAATTCTCCCAATTTGGAATGCCCACTACTTAGTAGGTCCTCGTGGTGGTGCGGTTACTCACCTCAATCCGGGTGGTGGAGGACAAGTCTCAGTTGCCTCCGCTTCTGAGACCGTCAATCCGCGCATCTTATCACGTGACTCGTTGTGCATGACACCGCGGAGACTCACAGCATGTGGAGGCTCACGCTACTCTCCACGATCCACACACAGCTTACCACACGCCCCATTGAGAGCGAGAACCACTAATCACAACCACGAGGAGGTTACCCCATGTGACTCTACCCTCCCTAGCAACCGGGCCAATTTGGTTGCTTAGGAGACCTGGCTGGAGTATGTATTGTGTATTTGTGTGCGTGTGTTTGTGTGCTCTTTGCTGTTCACTGGTGTGTTTGTGTGTGTGTGTGCTCTTTTCTGTTCACTGGTATGTGTGTGTGTGTTTGTGTGCTCTTTGCTGTTCACTGGTGTGTTTGTGCTCTTTGCTGTTCACTGGTGTGTGTGTGTTTGTGCTATTTGCTGTTCACTGGTGTGTTTGTGTGTGTGTGCTCTTTGCTGTTCACTGGTGTGTTTGTGTGTGTGTGTGCTCTTTTCTGTTCACTGGTGTGTTTGTGTGTGTGTGCTCTTTGCTGTTCACTGGTGTGTTTGTGCTCTTTGCTGTTCACTGGTGTGTGTGTGTTTGTGCTATTTGCTGTTCACTGGTGTGTTTGTGTGTGTGTGCTCTTTGCTGTTCACTGGTGTGTTTGTGCTCTTTGCTGTTCACTGGTGTGTGTGTGTTTGTGCTATTTGCTGTTCACTGGTGTGTTTGTGTGTGTGTGCTCTTTGCTGTTCACTGGTGTGCGTGTGTGTTTGTGCTCTTTGCTGTTCACTGGTGTGTGTGTGTGTGTGTCTGTGCTCTTTGCTGTTCACTGGTGTGTGTGATCTCTTTGCTGTTCACTGGTGTTTGTGTGATTGCTCTTTGCCGTTCACTGGTGTGTTTGTGTGTGTGTGTGCTCTGCTGTTCACTGGTGTTTGTGTGTGTGTGTGCTCTGCTGTTCACTGGTGTTTGTGTGTGTGTTTGCTCTTTGCTGTTCACTGGTGTTTGTGTGTGTGTGTTCTCTTTGCTGTTCACTGGTGTTTGTGTGTGTGCACTCTTTGCTGTTCACTGGTGTGTCTGTGTGTGTGTGTGTGTGCTCTTTGCTGTTCACTGGTGTTTGTGAGTGTGTATGTTTGTGTGTGTGCTCTTTGCTGTTCACTGGGGTGTGTGTGTGTTTGTGTGTGTGCTCTTTGCTGTTCACTGGTGTGTTTGTGTGCGTGTGTGTGTGTTTGTGTGTGCTCTTTGCTGTTCACTGGTGTGTTTGTGTGTGTGTGCTCTTTGCTGTTCACTGGTGTGTTTGTGTGTGTGGGTGTGTTTGTGTGTGCTCTTTGCTGTTCACTGGTGTGTTTGTGTGTGTGTGTTTGTGTGTGCTCTTTGCTGTTCACTGGTGTGTTTGTGATCCTGCAGCTCTTCAGTTTTCAGACTCCATTCAGTGAAACGTCTCAAGGCCGAGAGTCTTCAGTCGCCATCTATATGAGTGAGCTCAAATTAGAGCACTACCTAAACAAATCAGGAGGTTTTCTAACATGATAAGCTATTCTTTCACATGTATGCAGAGTTTCAAAGGTGAACTATTGATCCTGACGAGTAAACCAACCCAACTTCATCACACCCACTAATCTAATCAGGAGATTGACAAAGAACACAGTTAACTCCAGAATAAACGCAGTGCAAACACAGCATAAAGGGCTGATAGAGAGACAGACAAACGCCCAGTGAGTCTTTAAATCAGCTTCGAATTCATCGATTCATGTTGACACGCAACCTTCATCCTACAACCGAGCAGGACCTTGAATATTAATGAATATTAATGATCTAACGTCACTTTGTCTAGTAAGCCCATCTGATTGGCTGGCAGACATTGTGCATTTTTTTTATTTCTTTTTTTATAATTAATATATTATTTAAAATTTATTAAAGATTCATAATATTAATGGAGAAGTTCCACATACATGGTTTAAATGGTCTCTAAAATAATTAATTAAATAATTTAAATAAGCCTTTTGTGTAAATGTCAAAAAAAGGCCCTGTAACATTAATAACTGCGATATTGATAAGATACGTAAGCTGCACTTTTTGACTCTTTTTGTTTTGTTTTTCATTACACTCAGGCACTTTTTTACTTAATTTAAATTAATTTAATTTTTCTTACTGTTACTCATGTGAATATAATTCAAGTAATACTAATAATAACAATTCTAATCATTGTTAATAATTGTTTTATTATTAATAACATTCTTTTATTGTTATTATTTGTTTTAAAAATATTTAAGGGTCTTTTCCATTAACTTGATCACGTGACTGAACACTCAAAGTTTACCAATGGACCGTTTTCACATATCCGGGTTTGGAGAGCAGAAGTCGCCATAGCAGGTAAACTCGAATGGCGGTGAATGGGGACCACAGCAAATATCATTTTTGCTCACCCGTTTGCTCCAACAGCAAAATAAAAAAATCAACGATTATGCTTTCACAGCTTTGCTAAAGATAAAAATATAAAGCGCTGGATAACATCAGTAAACAGAATTAGGCCAAATTGTTTTGTCACTTATTCTGCCAACTTAATATAATACAAAGTCCAGCATTACAAATTTACACTAAATATTTTTTAAATTGGAAATATAAAAAAGTTTGCTACGTATACGTTGTTAAAGAAGGCAGAAACACATCATAACAGATCTGTGAAAAGAGCCACGACCTAATTAATATTCATGATCTAAACATTATACCAGGATTTACATTTTAGTCATGTAGCAGATGCTTTTATCCAAAGCAAACACGCTGCTGTTCTGTGATGTGGTGGGAGTTTAATGTGCAGACACAGGAAACTGTTAAAGTCGGACAGGAAGTGGACAGAATGACACATGATGACATCAACGTGTGTGTGGTACTAACATGTTTTTGGAGATTGCACTATAAGTTCCATGGTATGTTTTAAAGAAGTGTGTGAATACCATGGCACAGAACTAGTAATATGCTAATAAATTAAAAATGTTTGGTTGATATTACCAATAGGCCATATTTTACGCAGCCTACCTTTAGTAAGTGCTATGGCTTATAAATATGGTAATCGTTCAGTGTTATATCAACGTATCATGGTATTACAGTCTGTAAACTTTTTGTGAGTTCACAGGGTATTATTTTGAAGTACACTGGTGTACATGAATATGGTATTCATTCAGTACTATTATTACCACCACCACTTTTGTGTGTGTGACTTCAAATCTGAGATTCAGGAGAAAAACACAATACGGTGCGTTGGGCTGCGGTTCCTGTAACACACACACACACACACACACACATATCCGTTACAGATGTGAGGAAACACTATTGTTCACACACAAGAGTCTGATGAGCATCAGATGAGCAGGAAATCACAGCACAAGCACAATAACACAACAAAAGCGTCTCTGCAACTATTAACACGCTCATATTTGACACTATTGTTTTTTCATAGGACAGACCACTTTTAAACTCCTTTAAAGAGTGATTGAATCATGAGATATTGTAACGGTAGCCGGCTGGTACGTGCTGTATGTGTTAACCTCACTCCCCTGACCTCAAGAGGCACACTAGCGACTGACACTAGAGACTGTAGCCTATAGCCTCCTCGTCAGTGCGCCCGCCTCCCATGCCGAGACCCCGGTTCGAATCTCGCTCGGAGCGAGACGAGCAGGACCGTTACATATCTCATAAAGATCTAGAGCATTTCAGTGAATTATTAATGCAATATATTTAGTGGAATTTCTCGCTCTAAACATGGTTATTAATGGAAGATAACTTAACTGAGATTATGAGCTCTTAATTATCATTTGGCGCCACCAAGTGGTGAAATGAAACACTGCACAAACAAACTTTGTGACAAACATAACAAATAAACTATATCACAGGAAAACTGCCTAAAGGGAGGTGTAGCAAGAGCAAAAGTTCAAGCATACATAGTCTGAATAAGGGTTGATGGAAGAAAAGTCCACATTCAGAGTTGTTTTTCAGCAGTAATGAGTAATTAATAGGATAATTATTTGTTGTTGTTAATAGGAGAATTACTAGAAATTCTCACTTTAAATATTTATATAAATGTAATGCAATGTTATATTCAAATGAAATGTCATGTAAACCTTGATAAAAAAATATATCTTAACATGTATCACACTGGCTTAGCTGTAGTTAATGTATATTTTGAAATATAATAATAAAAACCCTGACATCATACATAATAACATTTACATTTTACAGTTAACATGCCAAAAATATAGATCTTTTCACATGTATGAACAGCTAAGAAGTTAACAATGAGCTACAATATGCTTTTTGATGAAAACAATTGGATTATGAATGTTTTATAAGCTTAAAACTCCACCGGGTCAAAACTGACCGACAAATGCAAAAGGTGTATGCAGATTCTGAACGCAATAGGATGGTTAAATACATTTAAATTCCATGTTGCTCAATTGATTTGCCATTCAAATGTGCGGTACTGTGCAAACTAATTTAAATGAGAAAATTACCTTTTTGACAGAACACTCAAGATGCACTAAAGGTTCTAATTAGAAACAAAAAGGGTCTTACAGCCGAATGTCACAAGAGAGTCCTTTCCAAGTTCCACGAAGAACTTTTTATTCACTAGTGCTTTAGAAAATCACCGATGTACTGGTGCTGTATGACCAGAAACCAAAACAATGATCCAAACAACCTATAATGAAACATCAAGAATGTTTTAATCTCAATTTACAGCCAAAAAGGGTCTTAAAAGAGGGTTCTTTGTTGAACCTAATGTGCATGACAGTGTGATAGAAACACAATGGATTGAATTGATAAAATACTCTTTTATAACAAAATGCATCCATGAGGGAAAAACAAACTTTTCAAGACTTACACAACTGATCATTTCTAGTTTAAAAATTACAAAGCATCATACACAGTCAAAACACGGGAAAAGACCTGAGGACGTTTGACACAAAATTGTGCAAAGTGTTTTGATTTCAGGAAAACAGCTGCTATACAAGATACTTCTTCCATAATTTCAGAATAAAATCTGTTTTTGATATGAACGCTCAGGCAGGGACGCATTACAAACAGGCATAAATACATACTCAATATGCATTTCCATAAATATGAATTTCAGAATAATTCAGAATAATTTATCTTCCTATGGCTAAACATAAAAATGCATATTTCTTCATATGTTCTCATATATTTGCAATAGCGTAGAGCTTCTATTAGTGCATTAATATCCCCAGTGTAAATCCTGAGATTCAAATGCAGCATAAAATTCAAGAACAGACACAAACCTGCAGCATAATGTTCAAACAGGGCTGTATAAACATCAATTAATTGCATGCTCCTCATCTTTAGATTAGTTAAACACTAGATGAGTCAGTGGATTTGTATGCTAAACTGTTATGTCCAAATATATTTGCATTTACCAGAATGTAGAAAAAGGGAATGCAGAGGCTGACAGAAACTAAAAGTGAGTGGGACATGACGTTTTTGCACTGTTCACTGCAGCACGATCAGCATCAGTGGTAATTTATGAGCTTTCATTTCTTACCCGCATCATTCCAGCTGACGCTCAAACCACTGTGTCATTTACACGGACTAGTTTACTAGTATAAACTGAAGCCGTGCAAGGCTGCAAGGCCTACATTAGATGAGATAGTGTGCGCTGCAGCTTACAGCACCATCTGGTGGTTGGGATAAGAATGACTGCACCTCTTCATGGTGGGTGTATGTGGGTTTGTTTTAAACATATCTGTGTAAACCTTTAACTGCAGACTCCTCTGTGTCTTATGTCTGTCTCTCTGCAGGTCTGTTCTAGTTAAAGCCACAGCAGCCTGACGTCTCTTTCTCTGGCTCCATCATGTCATGCAGGTGAAATATGGGCTCAGCAGGCAGCTGCACTGAACGTCTAACCAGCTCCCTGTAGAGGACGGGCAAAGAATTACAGAAATAAATATGTAATGGAATAAGTGTACGCAAGTTTTGCTATTTGGTGTTAAAACGTTTTCGTAATCATCAATCTCTATGTAGAAATTAGTAACATTTTTACAGAAGAAAGATGAAACTGATTTATGAGAGGCAGAACATATTTTAAAATAATCATTTTAAATATCAGCCTTTCGTTTCAGAAATCTCCATTAAGCACTAAAATGACAACAAATATCGTATAAGTCGAAGCAAACTCACTTTGCCACAGTTGTAAAGGCATTAGCCACGTTGAGTCCGGTCTTGGCGCTGGTCTCAAGGAAAATGACTCCATACTCCTGCCAAAACCAAAAACCATTGGCTTTTACTTTCGAATTGTCTATTATTTTGCGCGTTCTCATAGTGAATTATTGAGGCTTAATGACATTTTTATGGCATGTTGTTCATAACAGTTGTCAGCTGAGGGCGCTGTTTTACTGCTGTTGTTTTTAACAACTATTTCTGCACGATGTCAGCCTCAATAAAGCTCATTTGGTGTCTTTGTTATTCGGGGTTTTGGAAAGAGGGGGCGTGGCTCTCGTGAAAGTGGAATGGCTAAAATTGCTTACTGCACCTTTAACTGTTTAACTCTATGAATTTAGTTTATTTTCTGGTTTCAGTATTATTTTAGTTGTAGTATTTTATGGCTGCCAAAGCTAAAACGTTTACTGATATAATTTAAACATGGTTAACATTGTTAACTTTTCTCAGGTCAGTCTTGTGTTACTGCTAGCTAGTAGCATGTTTTGGTAACACTTTATAATAAGGTTCCATTTGTTATTAGTGAACAACATTAGTTAACGTGGACTAACAGTGCACAATACTTTTACAGCATTTATCTTATCATAGTATTTATTGTCTCTTGGTTAATGTTAATTTCTACATATACTAATACATTTTTAAAATCATAAGTTGCTTGTTAACATTAGTTTATGCACTATAAACTAACAATGATCAATTATATTTTTATTAGGGTTGTCGATTTAACATATTAATTCAGCGTGATTATGTATAAAAAATTGCTAAAAAAAATGAATGCAATTAATCATGTCCCTGGACCGTAATAAGGAATATTCCTTCTATCTAAGCAATTCAAGCTTGTAGTAACATCTGTTTTCTCCAGGGGGCAGTAAGCGAAACTCCAGCTGTATAGAAAACGAGCAGCTTATACAGAGAACAAACCACACTTACTGACAGCAGACAGCACAAGATGAGAACATGTTCTTGCATTCAAACACAGCTTGATGGAGCGCAAATCTGAACACAGGGATCTCAAGACGTGTTTTTCTAAGTTTCAAACTTCGTTTAACTTGACACAGCGACCTAAAAACGGTACGTTTATGATGCAATGCATCCGAGACGCTCCAAAAGCATCCGTCTGACGCAGGTGTACATTGACACGTCCATAAATAAGCTCTTATAATAAATCTCGGACTGATTGATGAATTCAATTGCAAAATAGATTGCTGTGAACTGTAGGCCAATGATTGACTTATGTTCCATAATATGCAAATAAACAATAAATTGCATTATAAAGACACTTTTTGTATCAATGCTTAACTCCTCTGCCACAATATAGCAATGCATTTTAATTTTCTGAATATTATTTTTTCATTGTATATATATGTATAGTATTTTTTTTAACTTTATAATTATTCCATCATTATAAATTGAATTATTGATATTTAAGGGGCTTTCTCAGCAAATATTTATATATGCGATTAATTCGGTTAATCGGCACGCCATGTAATTACTTAGATTAAAAATTGTAATCGATTGACAGCCCTTATTTGCATTAACTAACATTAACAAAGATTAATAAATGTTGGAAAAAATATATTGTTAATTGTTTGTTCATGAAATGTAATGCATTAATTAATGTTAACAAATGGAACACATTTTTATGTCTAATAAAGGAGAATAATAAATGTTTCAAATTGAATAATATACTGTGTATCAAGAACTAAAACTACTATTTATTCAAGGTAATTTTGTAAGTTAGTTTTGGAGTTATGAAAAAATATTTTAGTTTCAGTTTCTCAACCATGTAAGTTTCTATTTTTATTTCAGTTCACGAAAATGTTTTAATTTCATTTTTGTCTTTTCTTTAATGAAAGTAACACTAGAATCTAGTTACTGAAATCTCTACTTGATGCTACTAATACATGGGTTCCCACACTTTTTGATTATGGGATGAAGATTTTTTTAAATTATTTTGATTCAGAAAACACTAAAAAAAGGACCAACTCAACATCACTATGGTTTACAAGCAAGTTTTACTCTCCAGAAGCTCTTCACAACATCTAGCTCATGTAATATATCAGAGTAGAGCTTAACCAGAAAAACTGTGAATTTTCCACAAAGACTTTTATGAATGTGTACACAGTACAGGTTTTCCATGACCGCATAGGAAGACTGGCCACATAAATGTGATTCAGACTCACTCTGGCGAGCTTCTCTCCATCCTCACGTCTGATCACCCTCGAACTCGACATGTCCGACTGTGAAGAGACGACACGTACGATTACAGTGTGTTTTGTTTCTCTGGCTTACGTATAACATACCTTCCAAGTTCAAAGTTCTCTTACCTTGTTGCCAAGCAACATGATGACGACATCGTCCTGAGCATACTCATGAATCTCAGTTAGCCACGCCTAAAATAAACAATTAGATGCCACTAAACATCTATAAGGAACACACATATGTTCAGTGGGGTCCAAAGTCTGTGTCTGGGATTTTTAAAGGAATAGTTTATCCAAAAATGATAATTCTCTCACTTATGCCATCTCATACTTGTAGCACAGACAAAGATATGTTGATGGAGATATGATGTGTTTTTGTCTATACAATGCAAAAGGACATAAAAGCATCATTAAGGTAATCCATACGACTCCAGTGGTTTAATCCATGTCTTCTGAAGTTATATGATCTGTTTTGAATGAAAAATAGACTAAAATGTAACTTCAATATAAATCTTGACATCTGCGCAGTCTCTTTGGCACAGTTCGGTAACACTTCCTCACGCTTGACGTACACTATATTGCCAAAAGTATTCGCTCACCCATCCAAATAATTGAATTCAGGTGTTCCAATCACTTCCATGGCCACAGGTGTATAAAATGAAGCACCTAGGCATGCAGACTGCTTCTACAAACATTTGTGAAAGAATGGGCCGCTCTCAGGAGCTCAGTGAATTCCAGCGTGGTACTGTGATAGGATGCCACCTGTGCAACAAGTCCAGTCGTGAAATTTCCTCGCTACTAAATATTCCACAGTCAACTGTCAGTGGTATTATAACAAAGTGGAAGCGATTGGGAATGACAGCAACTCAGCCACGAAGTGGTAGGCCACGTAAAATGACAGAGCGGGGTCAGCGGATGCTGAGGCGCATAGTGCGCAGAGGTCACCAACTTTCTGCAGAGTCAATCCCTACAGACCTCCAAAGTTCATGTGGCCTTCAGATTAGCTCAAGAACAGTGCGTAGAGAGCTTCATGGAATGGGTTTCCATGGCCGAGCAGCTGCATCCAAGCCATACATCACCAAGTGCAATGCAAAGCGTCGGATGCAGTGGTGTAAAGCACGCCGCCACTGGACTCTAGAGCAGTGGAGACGCGTTCTCTGGAGTGACGAATCACGCTTCTCCATCTGGCAATCTGATGGACGAGTCTGGGTTTGGCGGTTGCCAGGAGAACGGTACTTGTCTGACTGCATTGTGCCAGCTGTGAAGTTTGGTGGAGGGGGGATTATGGTGTGGGATGTTTTTCAGGAGCTTGGCCCCTTAGTTCCAGTGAAAGGAACTCTGAATGCTTCAGCATACCAAGAGATTTTGGACAATTCCATGCTCCTAACTTTGTGGGAACAGTTTGGGGATGGCCCCTTCCAACATGACTGCGCACCAGTGCACAAAGCAAGGTCCATAAAGACATGGATGAGCGAGTTTGGTGTGGAAGAACTTGACTGGCCTGCACAGAGTCCTGACCTCAACCCGATAGAGCACCTTTGGGATGAATTAGAGCGAAGACTGCGAGCCAGGCCTTCTCGTCCAACATCAGTGTCTGACCTCACAAATGCGCTTCTGGAAGAATGGTCAAAAATTCCCATAAACACACTCCTAAACCTTGTGGAAAGCCTTCCCAGAAGAGTTGAAGCTGTTATAGCTGCAAAGGGTGGGCCGACGTCATATTAAACCCTATGGATTAAGAATGGGATGTCACTTAAGTTCATAAGCGTCTACAGGCAGGTGAGCGAATATAGTGTATGTGCGGAGCATGTACACATGCTTCTCTAATGAAGACTGCAGATGTGAAGATTTATAGTGAAAAAGGAGTTACATTTTCCTATTGTAAATGTTACGAGTAACAGTTTTGTCTATTTGTCACCCAAAACCAATCGTACCGCTTAAGAAGGCAAGGATTATACCACTGGAGTCGTATGTATTACTTTGCTCTTTTTGGAGCTTGAAAGTGTTGGACCCCAGTGACTTGCATTGTATGGAAAAAAACACCTCATATCCATCAAAAAAATTGTCATTTTAGTTCAGCAGAAGAAAGAAAGATATACGAGTTTGAGACGGAATGAGGGTGAGTAAATTATGAGAGGGTCTGGGTAGCTCAGCGAGTATTGACGCTGACTATCACACCTGGAGTCACGAGTTTGAATCCAGGGTGTGCTGAGTGACTCCAGCCAGGTCTCCTAAGCAACCAAATTGGCCCGGTTGCTAGGGAGGGTAGAGTCACATGGGGTAACCTCCTCGTGGTCGTGATTAGTGGTTCTCGCTCTCAATGGGGCGTGTGGTAAGTTGTGCGTGGATCGTGGAGAGTAGCATGAGTCTCCACATGCTGTGAGTCTCCGCGGTGTCATGCACAATGAGTCACGTGATAAGATGCGCGGATTGACGGTCTCAGAAGCGGAGGCAACTGAGACTTGTCCTCCACCACCCGGATTGAGGAGAGTAACCGTGCCACCACGAGGACCTACTAAGTAGTGGGAATTGGGCATTCCAAAATTGGGAGAAAAGGGGAAAAAAAATTTTTTAATCAAAATAAAAGCATTTTCACTAGTGGTCTCCACTGTATTTCTACATACATACACACATAATTCCTTATGATTTATTCTTTATTGTTATCAACAAGATAAATGGCATGTGTCATGTCATGTGTCACAAACACTCGAAACAACACCTGTGTATTCACATGTCTCTTTATACATACAGATCATGTGTGCAGACAGAATCATGATTACTGATTTAGACTGTGATTGATAAATAGAGTTATGTACCCGTGTGTTATCAAACGATGATCGGCTGGTGATGTCATAAAGCAAGAGAAGAGCTGTGAGAGGTAAACGAGAATAACACCATCAACAATCAGAAGAACACGATTATATAATATCACTCTATAAAACACAATTATTACTGATTCAGAGAGAGAAACAGACTGTAGGAATGTCTCACCCTGAGCGTCTCTGTAATACGCGTGTGTGACGCTGCGGAATCTCTCCTGTCCTGCTGTATCCCAGATCTAACACACGATTCACACCTTATAATTGCCTTATGCCTTATAATAATAGCTTATAATGAATATATGCCACTTTAACGGTTATTGGTGTGAATCGAGCCATGAAAGCGTGTGTCGCCTTCACTCACCTGTAATTTCACCTTCAGCTCGTCCACTGTGAGAACTTTATTCTGACAAAAGAAAACAGTGAATTTAGATCACAACACTTATTGTGAAGTCTTAGAGCAATGCTGTCTGATCTGATATCAGTATTAGGGGTCTTTCCACACATCCATTGACTATTGATTATGAGCTGTTTGCTTAACAGGGTGATTCACCGTAAATCCGATTCCCACGGTTGCAGAAAAAGATCCCGGGATGAATTTGCCCTGATCAAACTGAACCAGCAGAGATGTTTTACCCACACCGCTGTCTCCAACCAGGATAGTCTACAGGAGGACAGAGTCGGATGATTTTGCTTAGTGTTAGTGATCTGAACAGACATTCAGAGACTAAAACAATGTTAGAGATGCCTGCAGTGAAGTGTTGAGAAATACCAGGTTCTACTGTATCCAATTACCATATTAAAACACATCTAACTGAACAATTAATCTAAAAAATAGTCGAGATTACAATTACAGCTGTCGCAATTATATAACTGTAAAAAGTGGCAATTACAGCATTCCACTTACCCCTACTGTACCCCCATTGCACCAAAATGTCTTATTTGCAACATATTTTTGGACCGTTGTGTGCATGAATGCAGAGGCAAATCTGACACACTTAAATTAGTCTAAAGGCATATCAGTAATGCTTACTATCGTAAGGTCAAATATTCTTGCTGATAGCTCCGCGCACAATATGTATGTGGCAGGGAGGAGGGCGGGGCTGGGTCGTGATGCTGCACACCCGGCCTCTAATCAGGCTAATCAAGCCCTCGAGAGGGATAAAGGCCACCGGATGCGGCAGTTCCAGAGAGAGAGAGTTACGTGCAGCTGCCCGGCATGTGTTTGTGTTTGTCTTTATAAGTTGATTATTAAATGATTATTTATGTTGTTAAGCCGGTTCTTGCCTCCTCCTTTCCACTGAACTACGTTACATTGGTGCCGAAACCCGGGAAGGAGGAGGGATGCGCTGTCGTGGAGTCCTCGCCACTGCCATCCACACAAAGGAGCAACCGCAGCCATCCACCGGGGGATGGAGGAGTTGCTGCCGACTGCCTGGACACGGAGGAACGGGCACCTTATACGAGGGCAGGAGGGGCTCACTGCCGGCCACCTGGAGCGGTGGAGCTGCTGCCAGGGGCGGAGGAGTTCCCTACCGGCCGCCAAAACGTGGCGGGGCGTTCCGTCCGCCAGGGGTCGGAGGACTCGCTCCGGTCCAGAGGGTGGAGTGGTCGAAGACCAGAAAACGGCGTGTCAGAGAACCGGCGAGTACGTTTATTTTTCTCTCTCTACTTTCTCTCTCCTGCTGTCACTCCGTGTTGGCCTTTCCTTCTCATTTATTTATTTTTTTTTTTTTGTTGTTTTTTCCCTCTCCTTGTCACCCTCCCAGGTCCGAAGAGGCGGGGATGACCTGCCGGCAGGTAGGGCCGGGAAGGCACGCCCCCCCCCGGAAAGGGAGGGGGGATGTATGTCATGCCGGGGGCTCCCCGGCCTGAAGGAAAGGAGGGAGGAGGGAGGAGTGAGGCAGGAAGGAAGGCGGGGCCGGGTCGTGATGCTGCACACCCGGCCTCTAATCAGGCTAATCAAGCCCTCGAGAGGGATAAAGGCCACTGGAGGCAGCAGTTCCGGAGAGAGAGAGTTACGGGCAGCTGCCCGGCATGTGTTTGTGATTGTCTTTTTAAGTTGATTATTAAATGATTATTTATGTTGTTAAGCCGGTTCTTGCCTCCTCCATTCCACTGAACTGCGTTGCAATGTATAAAGCAAATTTTGTCATCAGCGCAGATTTTCTTGACTCACGCACACAGTCCTCGTTTGCGCATGCGCTGCCCATTGTCTGTACTAAAAGAGTGTCACAAAGCAGTTGTAGTGCACATGCACTGAACACGTTCCTATTCGTTCACAGTCAGAAAAGTATATTGATTGGATTGTTGAGTACCCAAACCCCGCCCCCCCCCCCCAACCCACACACACACACACACACACTTTTAGCCTACACCTCAACTGAACTTCAGCTGTCATTAAAGTATGTGCACACATAAAAGTAGTAGCGTGGGAATTGACTGAACACAAATGACTACTAGCCGCTTTCCTGCTCTTGACAGATAATAAGGATCAAACTGATGACTCACTTGAGCAATAAATAGGTCAGGCTTCAGCTAACGTAAGCAAGCGATGGGCGCTTTCGAAACACGCTTCATGAAGCTTCGAAACGTTTACAAATCACCTGTTGCATCGAAGTGCATATGATGCTGTCCAAGTCACGTGATTTTTACCAACAGGTGGTGCCAATGTGTAGTGTTTCAAGCGCTTCGAAACAGCGAATCATTTATGAAGCAACTGATTCATTTGATTCACAGCTCCGAAAAAAACCCCCATAGTGATTAGTTATAGATTAGCACATAGACCAGTTAGCGATGGGTCGTTCATGAAGGATTCGTTCATTTTGAACTAATCTTTTATGTGACTCAGAAGAACGAATAGTCTCAGAGAGTGATTCGTTCATTTTGTGTTTGCCGCGCATGTGCATTGCGCAACCTCCATTCGTTTGTTATGTGAAAACCGCATAGGCGCTGTACAGGAAACAGAAATGATTAGTTCACCTTTCAACTCTTTTGATCCGAGTCGTTCGTTCTTTTGTCACGTGACAGCCATATACGCTATGCACCTATGGCTGTCACGTGACAAAAGAACGAACGACTCTGACAAGAAGATTCCAGAAGTGAACTAATCATTTCTGTTTCTCATAATTGTTCCTTATTGGGACTATAATCAAAGTTTGCATAAGTAGACGTGTTGGGGGGGATTTGGCTATTGTAAAGGCAATAATTTAATTTAATACTGCTCAAATGAACGAAAAATTAAGAAATGACTTGATTAAAGATTCGTTCATTTTGCTGAGTCAGTAAAATCATCCGATCATCCCATCACTACAAACACTATCACACCCAACTCAACGGAACACTAATCTCACCCATGGTAACTAAAAATAAACCCATTTCATAACATAAAACGACATAATTAACATTAAGTGGAACTTAAAACATAACTATAACCCCCAATAACTTTTAAATGTTAATTAATAACACCAAGAAACAGTCCCCAAAACCTGCACAGACGTACCTCATTAATTATGCAATGACAACAGCCAATAGCAAGTCCTCAAGCATAAACAACAACACACTTTAAAGTATATTCCTGGTAAGGACTGCAATTCAATGTAGTTTTAGCATCTGGTATTCAATTAAATAGGTGAACATACCATTTTGCCCTTTGCAGTAAGAAAAGTGAAAATATGCAGACGTCTGATCGGTCCATCTAACCACTGATCTACAAGAGTCCTGAACCATGAATAAAACAACCAAGAAATGAATGAAAGTGGATGAGGGTGCGCTGGTTATCTGTCACTGCCATTCTATGTTGTATGTAGACGTGTGTTGAACCATAAAGAGATGTTCCAGAGAATAAAGAATATGGCATACAGTTGCCCAACAAAAAATATGTATTTTAATGTGAATTCTATTAAACAAAATGTATAATGGCAATTACAATATCAAAGGAAACAATCTGCAATTATGATTTTCGGCATAATCGTGCAACCCTGCTGTATAACCTGATAACAAACTGAAGATCAAATGAGTTCTTCTGTGAATCAAAATCAAGTCATCAATACAAATAAGCATCAGGATACAAACAATTCATTCATCTTTATACAAATAAAGGTCAAATGGTTCTCTCACATATACTTTATTCTGAATTATTGGGTAAAAGGCAAATTTGATTTAATTTTTCCCAAAACACTAAACAGCAAAAAAAACGACCACTGTACTGATCTTTGCATTTACTGTGTAAAGTTTGATTTTGAGGTAATTTGATTTAATATTGAATCATTTTTAAATTGTTATGAAATGACAAATGAATGAAATAGGAAATCGTGCACCCTTTTCTGAAGTAGTTCTTGTGAATAAGCATTATCTTAATTTGTTCAAAAAAAGCATCTTGTGGTCTCAAAAGTATTTGCCTAATGCCTAAGTTGACAAATTTTGCACTGTAACGATTGCCCCTATATTTAACCAACTTCTTTTTTTCTTTTCTTTTTTTTTAAGAATCAAAACAGCCTGTTTATTAATTTTCACATAAATCATGTTGCTTCAATATTCAATAAAAAGACTCTTGATACACTTTGTGACCAGAAAAAAGTACAATTTCCTTTATGTGAAGTCAAAGATGAGTGATGGTGCTGATGGAGGTGTGCTGTTGCCATAACAACACATACACACACACACACACACACACACACACAGACACATACAAACACACACACACACACACACACAAATACACACTCACACACACACATTCACACACACACACAAACACACACTCTCACATAAATACACACACACACACACACACACAAAAATACACACTCACACACACACATACAAAATACACACTCACAAACACACACACAAAAATACACACTCACACACACACTCACACAAATACACACTCACACACACACAAATACACACACACACAAATAAACACTAACACACACACAAATACACACTCACACAGACACATACAAACACACAATCTCACACATTCACACACACACACACACTCACACACAAATACACACTCACACAAATACACTCTCTC
Source organism: Myxocyprinus asiaticus (assembly GCF_019703515.2). Lineage (NCBI taxonomy): Eukaryota > Metazoa > Chordata > Actinopteri > Cypriniformes > Catostomidae > Myxocyprinus > Myxocyprinus asiaticus. Next base: position 44,305,554 of record NC_059375.1, read on the forward strand.
TCACACACACACACACACACACAAATACACACTCACACACAAACACACACACACACTCTCACACAAATACACACTCACACACACACAAATACACACACACACACACTAATACACACTAACACACTAATACATACACACACACTCTCTCTCACACACACACTGTAGCACTAATAACTGAGATTAATCTGACTCTAATGAGAAACAGAGATGTGTTTCAGAGCTCATTAGATATTATAATAACACTATAATCATTATAATCTGTGTGACAGACGGTCTCTTGAAATACAGCCAAATTATTCCAAAATGTGTCGCTGTAATCAGCACACAGAGTCACTGAGAGATCATCAACCAGCAGCAGCGTTTAATTAATGAAGCTGTGAAACTATCAATGAATTAATTCATTATTAATAATACTCCAAATAAACATCTGCATCTCACACATACAATAAAACTAAATATAACAAAAAAGGCACGAGATGAAGACATTAAATCACAATCACTTATTTTCAGACAGCTGTTAGTATAGACTATCATTATTGATCAGTAATTAATCATTACCTTGTGCGTTAAATCCTGATTATAAGCGACGCCCGTAGAGCTCATCTGATCCATCGCGCGCACTCACGAGGGCGCGCAGCGCGTCTCTGCTAACGCGTGCACGCGCATGACGAAACATCAGAACAAACTTCGTCATTTCCCGCCAGTCTAAACACTGCAAACGAGACTGAAGAGGTTTACTTGTAACACAAAATACATGACGGGTGAAGTGTTCATGGCGGCCACTAGATGTCAGCACATCAATACTATCGCTTTACTCGGAGGCAATGGCCACAAACTAAAACAATTTAAAAGGAAAACTGCCACATATTATTTCATCTCAATTCTTGGTTTAGTCTGTGTGTCATTGCTGCTCACCTGGAATGTAAGAAACATTTAAGTAAAATAAAGTGCAGTCAGTGTTGAGTACGTTACTTTAAAAAAAGTAATGAATTACTAACTACTAATTACATCAGATTACTGTACTAATTACTCTGTCTGAAAAGTAATGCATTACTTATTACTAATTACTTTCTAAAACCCTGATCAACCTGGACCAGACGAAAAATACAAGGATAGAAATGAAACTGTTCTTTTAATTCGTTCAAATAAATCAAATTAATTATTCATGAACTGGCCAAAGAATTTAAAGGGGCAGCGTTAAATTAGAAAACATATTTTAACATTAGACTTTAAATTTCGATTTTAAATTCATTATTGTTTTATATAGAGTCTGTACAGTATTTAACACAATTACATCAGAAGTAACTGTAATTAAATTACTGAAAAATTAAGAGTAATCCTTCAATTTACTTTTTTCAATGAAAAAGTAATTTAATTACAGTAATTAATTACTTAGTAATGCATTACATTGGGGGGGGGGGCTATTACTTATGGGTCATTGACAAATTACACCCCAAATTAAACTGAGAAACCTTTTTAAAATCTAGTTTAAAACACTTATGTCATATTCTCAGAAATGTAATTTTTGTCCAATTTGGTTTCATAAATTAAAATAAATAAATAACTTTCAAATTGTCATGTGGTGTAACCATTAAGAAAAGAGTATTATAAAGATTTTCTTTGCACCCTGAATACATGAGAGCTTAAACAACATCATCATTAATTTACAAAACTTTTTCAAACACATTTTTCAAGGAATTAAAAAAAATATATATATACTATTAATTTTTGAGTCAAAAATATCAAGAATGTTTCTCAGCGTTACACCACATTAATAAAATGTGCCTTTTCATAAACACGTCAAAATAAATATCAGATGTTTTTTAAGCATCTTCCTTTCTACATCCGTTGACTGCTGGCCGTCCCAGTTTCTCCCGCTCATTTTAATAGAAGCGGCCCATCTATTCTAAATAGTCTCAGTACCAGTGTTTATCAGCAAACTAAATACTGACAAAACACTATTTTACTGTGTTTATAGTTTTTATGGTCATCATAAACATCTAAATGGCTACCTACATGTTGGTTACACACAAAGATTTTGATTTGGTGGACAAAAGCATTTTAAAATTTGAATCATATTTTAAAACAATTGTTTCACTGTTTGTTTATAAAGAAATAACAATAAAAGATTATTCTGCACTAATCATGCCAACATTGCTTTTTTCAGGAATTTCAGATTTTATTGAGACTTTGACTTTTTTTTTTTTTTTTTACTGTCTCTGGACACAACATCACATTTTTTACTTTAAAAGCCCCAGAAATAAAATATCAATATGACTTTAAACTCAGAAATTGAAAATATGAGGGGTCTGTGTATCTCAGCGAGTATTGACGCTGACTGTCACCCCTGAAGTCACGAGTTCGAATCCAGGGCGTGCCGAGTGACTCCAGCCAGGTCACCTAAGCAACCAAATTGGCCCGGTTGCTAGGGAGAGTAGAGTCACATGGGGTAACCTCCTCGTGGTCGTGATTAGTGGTTCTCGCTCTCAATGGGGCGTGTGGTGAGTTGTGTGTGGATCGTGGAGAGTAGCATGAGCCTCCACATGCTGTGAGTCTCCGCGGTGTCATGCACAACGAGTCACGTGATAAGACGCGCGGATTGACGGTCTCAGAAGCGGAGGCAACTGAGACTTGTCCTCCGCCACCCGGATTGAGGTGAGTAACTGCGCCACCACGAGGACCTACTAAGTAGTGGGAATTGGGCATTCCAAATTGGGAGAAAAGGGGATAAAAATAAAAAATAAAAAAAATAAAAATTGAAAATATGCTCATCATAGAAGAGGTGTATTCAAGTAAAGAGTTTGTGTGAATTGCATTTTATATATTTTTTAAATGTAACTGACCTGGACAAAAATGAGCGTCACTTCATTGACCCTTACGACACATGGCCATAAAATATTAAATATTTTACATGCATGATTAGTTCAAAGTGATACATGACACTATTGATCTAAAGGGGATGGTAAGGGGGGGATGGTAGTTTTACAAGGGGAATGGCATCCCCTCGCATCCCCCCTCAACTTGAGCCCTGCTTACACTCAACACAGAGTGCAGTGTGTTACAGCTGTCTGAATGTGATCTGCCAGGTCCAATTTACCTCCGTGTGTGTCGGAAAAACAAATATTTACAGTGACTAAAAAAACACCTCACAAGCATTTTCACGTAGTAAAGAGGTGCTGTAGACTCACTCCATCTACTCCTGGTGAAAAATACTTTCTCTGCTCCCACACATAATCCATTTTGATCGACTCTTCTAAGTAGCTTCAGTGCAAACCAGAGGTTAAGAGACAAAACACGGAAGCACGGAGCACTGAAATGGGGCTGGCTGAATAAGGTGAATTGGTCATTGATTATCTTCAGAAACTCACCTTTTGGAGGTCGTCTCATTATTACATGTCATATCAGCTCTGCATTCAGTGAACTGTCTGCAAGTGTCTGACCATTTACATTAAACTTACATTAAAGTCAACATGAAATGCTGTTCACGGCCCATTTTACTTCCGTGATGTGCTGTAGCCAATTTCTAAGTAATACAGACGGCGCTTAGAGGACAGAGCCAGAATTTGTTTTCTGAAATAGTTTTGCATGCCAATCACAATAAATTCACCATGTTTGTTTACTACAGAACCATATTTTACCCTTGATATTCATAGAATTCGTAAAGCCATAGAGAAAATACAGGAAAATGAAAACTATGGCAATTAAAATAATAATTTTGTGGTTATTATGGTTTTACTACAAATATGGATACAGTATATTGTGTTAACTCCTTAAATTCTGGTGCATTTTTGGGCTGCCGCTCGTAATTTTTCACACTCACCAAGCTCACCATTCACACATACTGTGGACTAATTGCAAAAAAGTGATCTAATTTTTCAGAGAACCCCCAAAATACAAAAAAAGACTCCAATTATTCATAATTAATATTGTATATGCCTATAATCTATGTTTATATTAATAATATTATATGATATAATATTAATGTTGTCCTAACTTTGTAAGCATGTAATTCTGGTTCTGTTCACTCTACATCACTTTGAAAGGTCTCATTTTATTCCACTAGATGGCAGAAAGCACTAGATAAAATATTTTTCCTCTATCAGATTCCATCACAATACACAGATCTGAAATGTAGGTGGCGCTCTAACACATTTTTATCCCTCACAGATGTGCTCGTCCATAGACATTCAGTCTAATTTTCAGTTCAAGCAACACCCTCATTATTTCATTGAATATCTCGGCCTCTGAGTGGACTACAAGCTCAATCAAGGTGTTATTAGAAAGCTGAGATCCTCCCCATTGCGATGATGTATATTATCATTTTATTATCAATAGTTGAAAACATATTTTTCGGATGATTTTTTTTTTTTTTTTGCATGCTTTTCCTGCTGGATGGCATACTTTGTTCTGGACATCTAAGATATAACATTGGATTATTCACACATGCAAGCTCACAGACAAGTAAACAATAGCTCATTTTTTAGAAAACACCCTAAGATAAAAGCATATATAACATTTTTGTCTATTTGGGGCTTACAGCAGCAATGATTAGTGCATAAATGAGACGTTTGTATTTGATGATTTACAGAAATATTTTTTTTCATTTTGTGATTCTTTTGAAAATCTTTTGAACTGTGGTATTAGTGCAACAGAATAAACTATACAGTCACATTCCTGAGAATGAGAGCTTTCATTTGATATATGACTTGTGCATTTAGGTACTATGTGCAGGACTTTTATTTTGATATAAATATTTCCACCCCATTACCTCTAGGGGGCGCAAATTTTCAATGCGAATGTTTCGAGGCCTTATTTTGTTATTTTAAGTAACATAAATGCAGAAATGATGGTTATCTCTGAAAAGTTCAGATTCTAATCTTTCAAATGATACCTCATATGCCTGACTTACATATATGGAGATTTTAACATTTTAAGTGTAAATTTTTTTCGCAATATAGCACCCCCTTTGGACCCGCCGGCAGGTCCACATGGCTTCCGCATGGTTATGGTTACTACGATATTACTATAATAAAACCATAGTTAAAATATGGAATTTGTATAGTAAAACAAAAAATATTAATTTTATTACCATAGTTTTTCGTTTTTGTATTACAATGGTTTCACATTGAATATCATGTTTAAAATATGGTAAATGTAGTAAATCCATGGTAATTTATTGCGAGGGAACGCAAAACTATTTCAGAAAAATCCTGCCCTGTCCTGTAAGAGGCTCCGTAGAAACGGGATATTCAGTGAGAAAAAGAAAATGTAGGGCGGGGCTTGATTTTATACATGGGGGATTGATTGGACGGTGCAAAGTGGCCGTTTCTTATCAGAATAAGGTCAGGTGGTTGGAGGGGAGGGGTTAAAGAAGTATTACTTTGTGACAAGCAGAAAAGGAATTTATTCAATGAATCACCCATGTACTGGTGATGGGAGAAAGGTGCCTCTGGTTGTTCCTTGCAGGGTGCTCAGCCTTACAGGCTCCATTTGGTTAGGATTAAGGTGGGGGTGGGGTTAGGGCATCTGCTGCCTCCCAGAAACAAACTGAGGCCCCTTTGTACAATGTGCACATGTATTATAAAGTAAACAGAGTCCGTATTGATTTCATATTGATTTTAAATTCCCACAGAAGTACAGCAGCCCAAAAACTGTCTCATCCAAGTCGAAAACCCAGATGGTGGTTCTGTATTTGACCTGAAGGTTTGTATATAAAGACACATCTGCTCCCCTAATCAGGCCTCAAGCAATCAAGACTAAAACAGAGTAATTTTCAACTATCTGACATTGTTTTGATAGTTTCCAAGTGGAGCCGCAGTTGTAGAAGTCTGTAGTTAAATCTGGAAGCAGTTCAGATCTTTAAAACTTTCTGCAATCACGTGAAATCTGATGAAGATGGAATGTGAAGAAGGCAGACGTGGAATTACAGCTCGATTTCAGAGACGTTAGTCTTGTTTTGCTCACGTTTGCCATACAGAAGCATTCCCATGTGTTAAAATAACCAAAAATCCTTCATATACTTTAATATTTATAGATTGGACACGATAATAGAAAATGATAATAGACGAAAATCTAGATGGAAACTTAACAAAATCAGACAACATACCTCCCTGAGCTCTGGTGAACCTGTTTTGGGTTCAATGATTATTTCCAAATGCAAATCAGCCCAGGTGAGTCTAACAAATCAGGTTACACAATACAAACACTGACAAACGACAGATGTGTCTGATTAGACTACGGCTGTTTCATTTCTCAGTCAACGAGTGTTTTAGTATGAATGTCTTGATAATACTTCTCTACTTTGTGAGAAGGAGCCTGCATCAGGCTTTAGACACAGTCTTGTGGAATTCAATTTCATACGGATAAAGAATATTAAAGCAATATTGCAATGCTTCCTGTCTAGACAAACATCAGATGTGCATGTATTGGCAGACTGTGCAATAAGCCTCTATTAGACTGTAACTGTGACTAAAGTGACCTTGAATGAAGAATTTTTGAATCAATAACACATATTGAGTAAACTTTTACCTGAGACACACCTTCTCTCTCTTGCTCACAGCGATCTCAGTCACACAGAAATAAAGTTAAACTGTAGTTTATATTTTAGGTCAAATTTCAAGATACACCGACTGCATTTCAAACATGCATATTTCATATGCAAATGTGCTTAGTATTGGAAGAATGAGCTAGATTACCAGTTAACACTAAACAAAAGAGTTAAATAAGTTTCTTTTGCTAGAGTCCTCCTTAAACTTAACAAAAAAACCTTTTAGCAGAAATACACATTTAATGTAAAGTCTTTCTCTTCAAGACAAATTAACCAAAAATATTCATCACATCATCTTGCGCTCACTGTGCAAATGTTTCCGGCTTTAGGTCTACTGGGGATATCTGAGCCGGCAGGCTGTGGATCGGTGAATCGTGAGAATAAAACTGTGGAGAGACACAAGGAGGAGCAACAGACGTTACGTCTTTCTCCAGTTTATTACTGAGAAAAAATATATATACTTTTGAATATATAATGTATAACAATATACATATATTTATATAGATGTACATTCATTCTCTTATTCATTTCAGTAATAATAGTATCAATAGGGCTGCCGATTTAACTCGTTAATTCAGTGCGATTAATTACAGGCTATAAAAAAGCAATTCAAGCTTGTAGTAACAACTGTTTTCTCCAGGGGGCAGTAAGCGAAACTCCAGCTGTATAGAAAACAGGCAGCTTATACAGAGAACAAACCACACTTACTGACAGCAGACAGCACAAGATGAGAACATGTTCTTGCATTCAAACACAGCTTGATGGAGCGCAAATCTGAACACAGGGATCTCAAGACGTGTTTTTCTAAGTTTCAAACTTCGTTTAACTTGAACCAGCGACCTAAAAACGGTACATGTATGATGCAACACAACATATACATTGACGCATCCATAAATAAGCTCTTATAATAAATCTCGGACTGATTGATGAATTCAGTCACAAAATAGATTGCTGTGAACTGTAGGACAATGATTGACTTGTGTTCAATAATATAGAAATAAACAATATATTCGATTCTAAAGCCAATTTTTGTATCGTCTTATCAATGCTTAACTCCTCTGCCACAATAATGTAATGTATTTTAATTTTTATAAATGCATCTCGAAACACCCCTTTTTGCTCTGGTGTGCAGACTTAAGTACAATAATTTGACAAGTTCAATGTCATTTGATTTGAAACCATTTAAATATCAAGGCACCCCAAAGAGGCTATTTAACCGCAGCAGTTTAACTCCAAGCACATGACATGGAAATGTGAACCAGCACGAGCAGTCATTTTTGTTTGACTTTAATGTGAGATTTGATCATTTTAAGACATATGTATTGTGCTATTTAGGCTTATGGCTCACTGTGCTGCTATTTTGAGTTGCGTATGAGGAAATTCCATTGCAATAAACATTCTTCATTCCCGCGAATAACCGAACAAACCCGAATAACCCGAATAATAAGATGGCTGGCGCATGCGTAAAAATCTACTTGGTGTGTGGATTGTTAAAAACAAATTAGAAATGAGGCTTATAGATGATATATTTAGAAATAAGGCTTGCGTAATAAAACCTCAGTGCCTCTGATACAGAAAGCTCCCTCTTTAGTCTGATGAACTTGAGCACGAACAGCAGGTAAAAGTCAAAGTGTGAACTGTTATTTAATGCAAGTTGGACTCATAGATCATTTGAAGCCAGAATTGAAGCCTGCCTTGTTGCTTTTGTACCCTGATGCATGGAGATTTAGCTTGGGGGGATGCAGCGTGAAGCATTTGCATATTTCCATTGATCATGGTATAAATATTAGGGGGGGGGGGGGGGAGGTTGTACTTGCTTGGTTTGATTATTGGGGGGGATACACCCCCCCCCCCATCCCCCCTGGAATCTACACCCCTGCCCTGATGTAATTAACATTAGCCTTACTTTTTTTTTCTCTCATCACAAAAAATGTTTTCTTACACTCTCTTAAACATATCTGTTGTCATAAGAACCAATAAAGGAATGTTTTAATTAGATGTATTCAGACCTGTGGGAAACACAAAGAGACAGTTGCCCAGTTGCGTCCAGTTTATTACAGAGGCCGCGAACCGAAAGCCAATCTCATGCGTGTCATAAACTCAACTAGAAAAGTTCTAATAATCCAAAACAATATATAGGGGGTGTCTGTTTTTATATAAAACTTTAATAATGGCTTTTCTTATCTCATTACACAAAGACTAATTTAATTCTCTCTAGAACGAGAATGTCCTTCACCCTAAAGCCCAAAGTATACTTTGCCTGTCCGCGTTCCGCGATGTTCCGCGCGCAATCCGTGTGACGTAATTTTCGTCATCAGGAGCGTCCACGTGAAGCCAGATTTTTCTGTCTGCGCGGACTGTTCGCGGACAAATGTGCATGCGCAAGGTTGACTGTTGAGATAGAAGTGTCCACTAGGTGGCCATACGCACAGTTGTGCTGTACTGTCAAGCAGTAGTCGAAGAACATATCCTTCTCCATCGTTTTGTTGTTGTTGTTCTTGCTTCCTCTAATGGCGGATCCTCCGTTTTTCTTCTTCTTTATCCTTCAGAGCAGACGTCCTGTAAATGACACGACTCGTTGCTGCCCTCTAACATCTGGTATTGTGTGTAACGAAGCAATTTTACTGCGCATATGTCGAACGCGTCCATTCGCGCTCATCCGCGTGAGGAATACTTTCGAAGCTGTGCGCACAACTGTGCGCGAGACGGAGAGGAACGTGCAAATTGAAGTATACCTGGGCCTTAATACTCACCAACTATCAATAGCAAGTAACAAATGATGGTTCACATCTGTGATCCAAGCTGAAGCCTATTGAAGAGGATTAGCACTTTGATATTTTCCGACCCATCTTTCTGCTTCTAAAAGAAATACGTCAATGCAGGAGAGAAAACTGCACACGTCAGACCATTTCATGGGGTCTTTAAAATCTGATAACAAACTGCGTCACATTCAGATGTCTTTGGGTGCTTGATGTCCGTTTGAAACTGTGAGAGACTGAAAACAACAATGAACAATAGTGCTGCTTCCCACAACAGAACATTCCGGAACATTCCATTGTCTGATCTCTCACAGTCTGAAACTCAAGACAGAGGTCAGGATGAGGAACAGAACCGCGGCTTTGGACCAGAGCAAAGAAGAACCTTTAGAACAAACGTTTGGCTAAAATAGCCTTGATTTCATTAGAAACTACTTTTCAGAAGTGAATGAATAATAAGAATCATGTCTCTCACTTCGTTCATCATTTTGCATGGATTTGTTGCAATGTATTCTAGGACTGCCTTCTTCGTGAAGTGTACATTCAATGAAAATCTGGCCTCGTTTGGAGCAGCTTATGATGCCTTAAAATGCTGCCTAGTGCATGCGCTCCCAGAGGTCATTAGAGCTTGAACATGCTGTTGCAAATGACACAATAAAAACAGACATCTGCTCCAAGAACCGGAAACTGTCCTGGCAGGTGAATGGATGTTTCAGACAGCGTATTTCTCCATGCTGTTCATGCTGTCTGGCACGTCAGGAACCTCTTGGCTTGATCATCAGATTCTCATGAGCTTATAGACTCTTGTCAGGGCAGTTTTACTGGAATTTGAAGCACATGAAGAGCTCAGGTCATACATAATAGAAACACACTCATTTCCTGGATGGATGGAGTCATATCACATGTAAGAGAACAGGTGGTTTGGCTGAGTAAAAGTCGAGTGAATAATATGAGGTTTTCATGATGGGCTGGACCGTACTTTTCTTTGTCTTATTATGTAATTAAACAATAATGACACTAATCATAACTCAAGGAGTATGTGTCCACGGCACTTTCACACTTAAATGTGAAAGGCCTTAAATGGCCTTAAATGTACATTCCCGCAGTCGTGGGAAAACCTGGAAATATTCGGGAATTTTAAGGTCATGTAGAAGACATGTACATTTCTTTGCATGGGGGCTCAGAAAGCAGAAATCTCCACTGAACTATATTCAAATGTCAGGACTCTGTTTATTAATTTCAAAGATTAGTACTTGACATACAAATGGAAATCCTGCCCTGTTTAAGCAGTACTTATGAACAACTAGAAAAGTCATGGAAAAATCCTGGAAATGTATTGTAAAATCAGTGTGGGAACCATGTCCTGTACACCTGGTTTGATTGTGTGAGTTCAGCTGTTCTGTTTAAGTACTGCACCCCTCTGAGAGAGACTAACTAATGGGTCGTTAACCCCAAATCTAACCGCCCCTCTCTAGGGTAACCATTATAACATGCACAATATCACATTTATAATAAAAAAAGATGTGCACAATGTCAATAAGTTTTATACTTACAAGTGGGACATACTAATAGTATAAAAAAATACGAATTGATTTCAATACTTCGATACATTTAGCTTATGAACAGTAGTGTGTTTGAAATTATTAATTTTTTAATGAGAAATGTTCCAGTGTATCTGGTTTCATGTTTATATATATATATATATATACAGGTGCATCTCAATAAATTAGAATGTCGTGGAAAAGTTCATTTATTTCAGTAATTCAACTCAAATTGTGAAACTCGTGTATTAAATAAATTCAATGCACACAGACTGAAGTAGTTTAAGTCTTTGGTTCTTTTAATTGTGATGATTTTGGCTCACATTTAACAAAAACCCACCAATTCACTATCTCAAAACATTAGAATACATCATAAGACCAATAAAAAAAACATTTTTAGTGAATTGTTGGCCTTCTGGAAAGTATGTTCATTTACTGTATATGTACTCAATACTTGGTAGGGGCTCCTTTTGCTTTAATTACTGCCTCAATTCGGCGTGGCATGGAGGTGATCAGTTTGTGGCACTGCTGAGGTGGCATGGAAGCCCAGGTTTCTTTGACAGTGGCCTTCAGCTCATCTGCATTTTTTGGTCTCTTGTTTCTCATTTTCCTCTTGACAATACCCCATAGATTCTCTGTGGGGTTCAGGTCTGGTGAGTTTGCTGGCCAGTCAAGCACACCAACACCATGGTCATTTAACCAACTTTTGG
>NC_059375.1:44322107-44369607 GCF_019703515.2 Myxocyprinus asiaticus
TAAAAATCATTATGTCTATGGAGAATCCTCATAATGATAGCTGCACCAACATGTGTGTGTGTGTGTGTGTGTGTGTGTGTGTGTGTGTGTGTGTGTGTGTGGCACTGTGTTAGGAAGTGGACACAGGGGAAATAGGCCAGTGTCTGAAACACACTCACACTCACACACACACACTCACACACACACACGCTCTCACACACACTCTTTCTAGTTCGTCTGAATGAAGGTCTGCTGTTGTTTGCTTGTTTTTCACACTGGCAGAGATTTTTGTGCTGTAAATTGTGTGAATTTACTACTTGCTACGACTTACTGTGCAATGTACACTACAGCCTACTACTTTTTTAAATAGAAAGTGAACCAGAAGGTATTATTCCATGATAAACATTTCAACAGTAGTTTACATCCGTGTTGTCACATGACCTCATGTGAGAGACGTGCAGTTATCTTAGAAATAAAATATAATGTCCATTTTTAATTCAAGTTTGTGTAGGAATGTCTTAATAGTCTAATTTAATAATGTTTATCTCTTTTCTTGTTGTCAAGCACATTCCATTGTGGGGTTTTCAAACTGGGGGCCTTCTTTTTCCAGAAGAAAAGTGTTCATAAATGTCAGAAAGTAAAAAACTATATGTAACAAATTTGACACTATTGCCAGTTGAGTTTAATCTAAATGTTTCTCCTCAGGGTTATACATTTAACATTACTCAGTTATTGGGTAGAAGAAATATATGCTGTCAGTATACTACAATTAGGCTAAATATTTTCCCGATAATTAGGGAAGTACCGATATGAACATTTTTGTCTATACGATACCGATTTTAACAAAAAAATAAATAAATAAACTATTAGCCAATACCAATAATATGCCACTTAACTTTTGTCATCAAATCACAGTTTAGCTGCTGTTAATTGTGCTTTAAGAATGGGTTAAAAAGCTATTTTATTATTCTAACAATAAATTATTTTTATTAAACATGGACTGAATCTGTTAAACACGACAGGCCAAAATTTTAAGAGGGCCACAATACAAGAATTTTTTTAATAATGATTTAAATTTGCACTTTTAAATCATTTTTGCACTTTTTATTTTTTATTTTTTTGCAGTTCTAAACAGAACTCACATTTTATATATTATGAATGAACATTACAAATTTACATTATGCATTTTCAGCATGCTTTACTTTTTTATTTATTATGGATTTTGTTTTGGTATTTATTTACCTTACACACAGAAGAATTATTTGAAACTTAATACAACACAAATTACGTAGTTAATAACAAGTAAACAGTAATTTTTTCATATCAGATCTGCATGCTTATGAGATCATAAGCATGCAAACGGCAATATGAAAAACAAATGGTTGATATCAGCGGTTTATATTGATGGTTATACTGTAGCGGATGGTTTAAATTTCATCAATAATTGTCCGATACATTAGTACATCCCTACAGATAATATTTTAACAATTTATTTTTTTACATTTATAAAAAGTTTTAATACAGTAACAACAGAAAAGCTTATTATTTAATTTGTCTTTATAATATCATCCTTCAGTTTTTTTCTTTATTTTTCTCTGGTCTTTATACACAAAAATATATAGCGACCTTTATATACAGTGGCAAGAAAAAGTATGTGAACCCTTTGGAATTGGCTGGTTTTCTGCATTAATTGGTCATAAAATGTGATCTCAGCTTCATCAAAGTCACAAGTATAGACAAACACAATGTGCTTAAGCTAACAACACACAAACAATTATAATCATTTCATGTCTTTATTAAACACATCCCATTAAACATTCACAGTGCTGTGGAAAAAGTAAGTGGACCCTTGGATTTAATAACCTCCTTTGGCAGCAATAACCTGAACCAAGTGTTTCCAGTAGCTGCGGATTAGACCTGCACAATGTTCAGAAGGAATTTTGGATCATTCTTCCTTACAGAACTGCTTCAGCTCAGACAAATTCTTAGGATGTCTGGTGTCTCTCTTGAGGTCATTCCACAGCATCTCTATTGGGTTAAAGTCTGGACTCTGACTGGGACACTCCAAAAGGTGGATTTTCTTTTTTTGAAGCCATTCTGTAGTGGATTTACTTTGATGTTTAGGGTCATTGTCCTGCTGCATCATCCAACTTCTACTTATCTTCAGCTGGCACACAGACACCCTGACATTATCCTGTAGGATATATTAATAAACTTGGGAATTAATCAAGCGGTCCAGGCCCAGAATCAGCAAAGCAGCCCCAAATCATGATGCTCCCTCCACCGTACTTCACCGTTGGGATGATGTTTTCATGTTGGTATGCAGTGCCCTTTTTATGCTGCGTGTTCTTCCCAAAACAATTCAAACAATTCTTTGGCAAACTTCAGGTGTGGAGAAATGTTTATGTTGGAAAGCAGCGGCGTCCTTCATGATGTCCTGCCATGGACACCATACCTGTTTAATGTTTTCCATATAGTAGACTCATGAACAGAGATGTTAACCAGTTCCAATGATTCCTTCAAGTCTTTATCTGACACTCTAGGGTTCTTTTATACCTCACTGAGCATTCTGTGATGTGCCCTTTGAGTCATCTTGACTGGACGGCCACTTCTAGTGAGAGTACCTATAGTACTAAATCATCTCCATTTATAGACAGTTTGTCTAACTGTGGACAGATGAATATCTTATCTCTTCCAGATAACTTTGTAACCCTTTCCAGCTTCATTCAAAGCAATAATTCATGATCGTAGGTCTTCTGAGATCTCTTGGTCCACATCAGCGGATGCTTATTTTGAATAGCAAACTCAAAATGTTTGAGTGCTTTTTATAAGGCAAAGTAGCACTAACCCACACCTCCAATTTCGTTTCATTAATTGGATGCCAGGTTTGCCAACTCCTGACTCTAATTAGCTTTTGTTGATGTCATTAGCCTAGAGGTTCACTTACTTTTTCCAAACTACACTGTGAATGTTTGAATTATGTATTCAGTATGTACAAGAACAATACGATAATTTGTGTGTTACTAGTTACAACAGATTGTGTTTGTTCAATAATGTAACTTAGATGAAGATCAAACCAGATTTTAAGACATAAATGCAGGTTACACCAAAGGGTTTACATACTTTTTCTTGTCACTTTATTTTAGGAGGGTGTCCCAGGCAAGGTGATTTTCATATTTGGGGGTCCTTGGCATCAACAAGTTTGAAAACCCATGGAATACAGTATACATTGTGCTCTGTTGAATATACAGTGCACATTCTGGCAAATGTAGGTCAAGTGAATACCTACAATGCATACTGAAAATTTGCATGCTATAAACAGTATACGCACAGAGGTGGAGATAGGAAGTATGGTAGAATGGTATTTTAAATGCCCTCAGACATAAAGGCCATACTGATCATTTGGGGAACTTTTAAAGCACAAAACAACATTAATGTCAAACACTGAGCACAAATTCAGCTTTAAATACACAGCATGCCAAACATGACTAGAGTTCAGTGAAATATTTACTGTATTTATATTTTTAGAGTCTCTTTAGTGACCAGACAACCTCAAATCTGCTGAAGGAAAACAGTTCTGATAGATTATAATGTCTCAGTTTCTCTTTATTTCTCTCTCTTGCTCTCCACACACACAAAGTATGTCGCTAACAGGAAGTTATTAGAAGAAGCGAGGTAAAAATAGCACCAAATTCATCCTGTTCAGTTTTAAATCCCATGATTCCCTCTGAGGTGATTGTGTTTAACAGGGCCGAATCACTGAATGAGATTTGAGTTTAGTTTGATTAAATCCTCTGATTAGAAACGGTTCATCTTCATTAACAAAGATTTCAAACTCAGCATTGAGGGGTTTTCCAGATGTGAGCATTACTATAGCAACAAATATGTGTGATGATGGCATTATTTGATGAAGTGTGTGTTAATTACTGGTTGTTTATTGTTGTATTCCACTGATATCAGATCATGAGGGGAGTTTCCAGAGCATGTATATGTAAACATGTAAAACCGTTCTGCCATAATCTCTCTGTCTCTGTTCTAATCTGAGCAATCTGTGTTTCCATGATGATGGAGTGCTGTCATCTCACTTGTATTTAATCAGTAACGTATACAAAAACACATATACGTTGACCATTATGTGGTAAAGTGTGTTTATTTCCTAAAATGACCTGAACATGGATCAAATAATCGGTCTGTATCCTCTGATTGAGGTATTTAGGCTATTAAAAGGTGTTTGAGACACTTTTGTCTTTACAGTAAGTGAGAAATCTCTTCGCTCTTATGCATGTGTGGAATTCTGGCTCGACCTGTCCGTCAAGTGTTTGTTTTGACCACAGTTTATGAATCCTTAAAGTCCTGAAAAGAAGATAAACTTCGCTGAGCAGATTGGAGTAATTTGCTTTATTGCTGAGACAACAGTTCTCTAGTTTACCTACTGTGGTGGGGTGAGCAAGAGCCAAGCCTCGGAGAGGCATTTATTGAAAATAATAAACATAAAATGTCCAAAAATGGTGTCCAGGTAGAATTGTGTCCAAAACAAAAGGGAATCTGGCATCCTCGTGGTAAAACGGGGCTCAGTGAAGGTCGGGGGAGTGTCCATGGAATGGCCCAGGCATGAGCGGGGCCCAACGGCTGCATGCACTCCCCTCCTGGGTCAGAGGTGCGTGGGGCGGCGGCATCTTCGGCGGCCTGTCCTCCCAGGCCCGTGGCAGGTGAGAGGGCCCGGCCTCTAGCCCGTCGACCACAACACATGCTGTCCTCCCTGGCGAAACATCGAACTCGTGCCAGGGGTCCGAGGAGTGGGTCTGGTGACGCATCTTACTTGGCCAAACCCTCCCTGCTCTGATCCTGGGCCTGTGTGGATGCCAGTGTGGGCACACATGGAGAATAGAAGCTGGTTCCCCAGGGAGAGATGCGCTCTGTGTTTTTATGGCAGTGTTGATGAGGCTCCATCTAAGGTGAGCCTCATCAAACTGTGCCACAACGAGGCTTATTATGCACCTCTTCTTTTCTCCTGCCCTACTCCCATCGTGAGTCTGGCTGAAGGATGGCCTTAAGAGGCAGGGTGACGATGACAAGAGGGAGGGGCGGGTCGTTCCGCCACATCCCTCCCCCCCCCCAAGCGTCGCCCCGTCGGCACCTCCTCCTATGCTTGTATCAAACCATGGAGTCCAGAGCCGTAGGTGCACACTCTTTAGCCATCCACATGGGAATGCTACTTCCTCAACCAGGCCCTACGGTCAGAGTGGGTGTATGGGGGATGTCTCTCCGTGCCAGCTCTCCCTCTCGCTTGCACCCAAGTGGGAACAGAGAAAAGCACGAATTAATATGACAGCCTCAACCAACTGCAGGGTAATTGCTTATTAAATTCCACTTACCCCTTGCTGCGGCTGGGGAGCCATCCTCATGTTTTCTCCGCCGCACTCCAGGCTTTCCATCTTTCCACCTGCCCAACTGCGCCGTCTCTGCCCACTAATTGCCTACATTCTCCACCACTGTGGCGGAGTGAGCAAGAGAGAGAGACAGTGGGTGTGGCATCAAGCCTCGGAGAGGCATTTATTGAAAATAATAATAAACATAAAATGTCCAAAAATGGAGCAAATAGTGTCCAGGGGGAATTGTGCCCAAAACAAAAGAGGATCTGGCATCCTCGTGGTGAAACGGGGCTCAGTGAAGGTCCGGGGAGTGTTCATGGAATGGCCCAGGCATGAGCAGGGTCCGACGGCCACACGCACTCCCCTCCTGGGTCCGAGGTACATGGGGCGACGGAATCTTCGGTGACCTGTCTTCCCAGTTTTTTTCGTCCTCTAGCCCATCGACCGCAACATGGACAAATGTGCATGCGCACACTGTTGAGATAGAAGAGTCCACTAGGTGGCAATACGCACAGTTGTGCTGTAGTGTCAAGCAGTAGTTGAAAAACATATCCTTCTCCATCATTTTGTTGTTGTTCTTGCTTCCTCTAATGGCGGATCCTCCGTTTTTCTTCTTCTTTATCCTTCAGAGTGGATGTCCTGTAAATGGCATGACTCGGTGCTGCCCTCTAATGTTTGGTAGCATATAACAAAGCAATTGTACTGCGTATGTGTCGAACGCGTCCATTCGCGCTCATCTGCGTGAGGTATACTTTCAAAGGAGATCAGCAGTTACAGAAAAACATCCAGTGACACCTTGTTGATGAGAGAGGTCATCAGAGAATGGCCAGACTGGTTTGAACTGACAAAGTCTATGGTAACTCAGATAACCGCTCTGTACAATTGTGGTGAGAAGAATAGCATGTCAGAATGCTATTCTGAGATGCGGGTAGGCACAGTTTTGGCGGCACGAGTGGGACCTACACAATATTAGGCAGGTGGTTTTAATGTACGTGTCTCACTGTAACAAATGGTGCATCCCAAACTGCACACTTCTGCACTATTCTACACCATTTTTTAGTGTAAGTAGTTTGAGTAGTACGTTTACACTGAAAATGCAGCAAAAAGAAGTGTATTTTAAGTACCCGGATGATGCACTTTTTCAACCATCAAAACGAAGTGTGGAATGTTGGACACTTCATGCTCTCAAAGCACGCAGCTTGCCATAGATAGCGGAAGGGGCGGAGTTACCTGGCTGCGCTGCTGGTCTGACAAAACAGTTGTAAATAGTGAAGAATGTAGCAACTAGCAAAACTTCAGTGGATACAGCACCTTACAAATGTGAGTTGAATGCTTTACCATCACCCCAAGCTGTTTGAATATGTACGTTGTTTAAGAAACAAGTGTTGATTTGAGGTTGGCTAACGCGCTAAAGCCAGCGGCAACACATCATGTGCACTTGAATTGTCACTTCCGTCAGCTGTTAAATGGCGAATGCTTCCATGTAGTAAAAATCCGTTAAGTGTTCCATTTGGGATGCATTCCATTCAAGTGTTCCATTCATTTCTTCCTTAGACATTTAATAAAATCCTTCATAAAAGACATAAAGACAAAGATACAAGCACGGACTACAATCCCATGAAGCATTGCAAATGATGTCACTGAACAATTGGAATATATATAAAACTATTGATTTTAGGTTGTTGAGTATAAGAATAGAAACAATATATTTTAATTTATTGCAAAATACTCCGATATGCACAAATATATAAATAGTTTAAGGGTGAAGTGAGACTCGATTATGTCATTCACAGTGCATCATGGGAGTGGGCGGTCGCTTTGAGGCACGTTTCATGGGTTTTGTTGGCCACGGTTCTCTGATTGGTGGATCTTTCTCTGCTGTATCATGGGTAATGTAGTTGTTTACCATGATTTCCATTATCAAACACTATTTCTAAACAATGAAGTTGAAATAACGCAGACAGATGGCTTCAACAGGAGCATATACCATCGATGAACAACCTCAGAGCTCATGGTAGGTCTGTCTGTAAAGGTTTATAAGTTATCGTTGAAGATCAACTCGTCTATGGGATAAATGAATGGGATTTTTACTTACGGAACCAGACCGTTGCACTCTGTTGGCCGATACATCGATGCATCACTACTATTTATCTTTATTCAGCCTTAAACACTCCACAAATTTCAAACACTTCTCTGTCTGTGTGTACAAATGAAAGTCACATGATGTGAAGAGTGTGTTGAAGGGGTTGCCGATGTGTTTATATACCTCTACAGTAAGACTTGTGCTGGTCTGAATGCAGCAGCTGTGTGTGTTTCAGGTCTGTAGGCGTTTACAGTGCTGACAGGAACTCTGAGTCGAGTAATTCTGTGTGTGGGTGAAGATCATGATGGTCACACTCACATCCTGTGTTCCTCCAGTGTAAACACCACACAAACCACTCTGTGTGTGTTTAAGCTCATGCTCAGATGGATGTGTGATGACATCATTTCCAAGGGTGGATTATGACTAGCAAGGGCCCCGGGGCCAATTTTGTTTTAAAGTTGTGATCTACACAAACAATTTGCATTGATTTAAGTCTACTTTAGTACATGTTCTGTTATTTCCAGGCAGAATAATTCAAACACACAGCATGGATGTGGTATAGAAACCGCTCAACCGAAACACATTTGCTGAGCAGCCACTGTTCTTAAAGAGACAGTAACGTAAAAACAAGCATGTAACAAAATGTGTAATAAATGTGTAAATGTGCATACATTTAAAGGGGCAGTAATACATTATGAAATATTTTAACATCATCAAACACTTTAAATATTGAAGAATTTAACAAATAGGCTCCTACAGCATCTACGCATGGGTTTGGTGAAACTTGGCAAAGAGTTCCGGCAGTTCTGGCTTGTGCTGCTATATCTTTTCTAACTCATCAGAATGATGGGGTGCGTTCCATTCAGAATTGATCATCCCTACACCCTATTTCCTTCAAAGACTTTACTTTCCATTGTGAGCGCTTCGAAGGGCTAAAAGGTGTGGGGCTCAAAAATAGTGGTCTTTTTATTGTAAATTCTGTTTACAATGACCCTACAGTTTGGCTACCATTATTATTCTCCCATCAAAAAAGCCTTGTGAAGTTTATGCCAAAATCCCCTAGACTACATTACATTGACAGAATGTTCAAATGAGCTGTTTCTGTTTTTGAATGTTCGTGATTTCAAACTTCAGCTGTCAAAAGCCCTTTAATCTGCTTTAAGATGCTCTATTCTTTCTTTTTTTCTTGTCTTACCGTAAGACCTGATACATTTTTTAACTTCAAGCATTTAAAGCTATTTTAAACTTTCAGACAAGGTTTTGACAATCCATCATTACAGTTTGTCTCAACAAACTTTATGTGTCTAGTTTAATCAGTACATTTGTACCACACTTTCCTAGCCACCTAAGCACAGTTATTTTCTGTAATCTAGGGCAAACATGCAGCTATAGCAATGAATAGTATAGTAAATATTTATGTTGGACAGTACTTTTCATGCAAAGCATAAAGCTGAACCCTATAAACATAACTTATGAAATAAAAGTTATTTTTTTTATTTTTTTTTTGCTTCAATTCAATAAATACTCATTTTTAAATATCAGTAACAATACAGTGCATTCATAAATAAACCCCTTCATTTTTTTTCACATTTTATGTTGCAGCCTTATGCTAAAATGCTTTAAATCATTTTTTAATTATCAATCTACACTCCATACCCCATAATGACAAAGCAAAAACCAGATTTTTGATAACTTTGCAAATGTATTAAAAAGAAAAAACTGAAATATCACATTGACATAAGTTATAAGTATTCAGACCCTTTGCTATGAGATTTGAAATTTAGCTCAGGTGCATCCCATTCCTCTGGATCATCTTTGAGATGTTTCTACACTTTGATTGGAGTCCACCTGTGGCAAATTCAATTGATCGGACATGATTTGGAAAGGCACACACCTGTCTATATAAGATCTTACAGCTGTAAATGCATATCAGAGCAAAAACCAAGCCATGAGGTCAAAGGAACTGCCTGCAGAGCTCAGAGACAGGATTGCGTCAAGGATACGGGGAAGGCTACAAAAACATTTCAGCTGCTTTGAAGGTTCCCAAGAGCACAGTGGCCCCCATAATTTTTAAATGGAAGTTTGGAACAACCAGGACTCTTCCTAGAGCTGGCCGCCCGGCCAAACTGAGCAATCGAGGGAGAAGGACCTTAGTAAGAGAGGTGACCAAGAACCCGATGGTCACTCTGGTTGAGCTCCAGAGATCATGTGTGGAGATGAGAGAAACTTGCAGAAGGACAATCATCACTGCAACACTCCACCGATCTGGACTTTATGGCAGAGTGGCCAGACGGAAGCCTCTCCTCAGTGCAAGACACATAAAAAAGCACCTAAAGGACTCTCAGACTGTGAGAAACAAGATTCTCTGGTCTGATGAAATGAAGATTGAACTGTTTGGCCTCAATTCCAAGCGTCACGTCTGGAGGAAACCAGGCACCGCTCATCTCCTGTGCAATACCATCCCAACGCTGAAGCATGGTGGTGGCAGCATCATGCTGAGGGGGTGTATTTCAGCAGCAGGGACTGGGGGACTGATCAGGATTGAAGGAAAGCTGAACGCAGCAAAATACAGAGATATCCTTAATGAAAACCTGGTCCAGAGCGCTCAGGACCTCAGACTGGGCCGAAGGTTCACCTTCCAACAGGACAATGACCCTAAACACACAGACAAGACAATGCAAGAGTGGTTTAGGAACAACTCTGGGAATGTCCTTGAGTGGCCCAGCCAGAGCCCGAACTTGAACCCAATCAAACATCTCTGGAGAGACCTGAAAATGGCTGTCCACCGACGCTCCCCATCCAACCTGACAGAGCTTGAGAGGATCTGCAGAGAAGAATGGCAGAAAATCCCCAAATCCAGGTGTGCAAAGCTTGTCATACCCAAAAAGACTTGAGGCTGTAATCGCTGCCAAAGCTGCTTCAACTAAGTACTGAGTTAAGGGTCTGAATACTTATGTTAATGTGAGTTTGTACATTTGCAAAGTTATCAAAAATCTGGTTTTTGCTTTGTCAATATGGGGTATGGAGTGCAGATTGATGTGAAAAATAATAATTTAAAGCATTTTAGCATAAGGCTGCAACGTAACAAAATGTGAAATAAATTTAGGGGTCTGAATACTTTCTGAATGCACTGTTTAAACACTATTGTTAATTTTACTTTATCAAAATCCCCAAAGATTTCACATCAAAAAGACGAGTGCATCACAATATGAAGGTGGCCATTTTGGAAATTATATTACAAGGAAGAGCATGGAAACTTTCACCAGGAGGCAGTAGAAATCTAGTACACTGGATACAACAGTTTTTTTTCAGCAAAGATTTGGTCATGTTGATGATGTAGAGGCTTAAGAAAGTCATGTATCAAATATGACACGCGCGACATCATAGGGTGGCTCAAAAACTTTAATTAGAAACAAGAAGGCAAAAGGGTCCTATAACAGGGCTGGGGGCCCTCATATTCACAGGGCCCTATAGAGGGGGCCTTGTATAAGCTGTGGGGCCCATATATTCAAATGTATATTAACCATTTGTTTTAAAAGTTGATGGGCCACGAGACCAACACTTAAGCTAAGTTTTTGACACGGTCTATAAATGTATTAATGTTTAGCTGGACATATGCTTGTGTGAACGAGGTGTGGCTTCCCATAAGTCACGAGTCTCTCCAGTCTGTGTCTATACACACACTATTTATAGAGCAGAGAAAGACTTGTGTGTTAAAGGTCTGTTGTGATTAGTGAGATAGTTAAAGATGATCGCATACTTTTATATAGTTTTATGATCATTCTTAAACATCTTTCATGTTTCACTGATGAAAGGAAGTCATTCAGATTTGGAACGACATGAAAGTGAGTAAATGTTGACAATGTATTTTTTGGTGACTATTTAAATTGAAACTGGGGGGAAAACGAGGTGTCAAGAACCGTTCACATTGACTGCTTTATGTTTTTTGGTCATATAAAGTAGGTCTTTCCAGTGTGCCCTGTTGAATGTTGGCACCGGCGGGCAGCAGGATCAGACTGCAGCTGTCAGGAACTCTGTCCTCGTGTCCCAGAACACAAACAGAACCACAAACTGGGCCGTGAGAACAGCAGCAGAACAGAGTCTAATACGGACACGAGAACACATGCGCTGTGAAAGTCACGTCGACAGATGACTCAGATTAGAGCTGCAACAAACAACCATTTCGATAATTGATAAATTTATCCATTAATACCTCAAAAATGAAGGCTATAAAACAAACCAAAACACAATGGCACTGACCAAATGTTCACAATGACATATGTTTGTCTAATGCCTTTATAGAAGGGTGTTTCTTAAAATTCTGGCACTTTTATCACCATGGATTTCTAGAAAGAAATTTTCACACTCTTACTAGTTGATTTAAATTATCTACTAACAATGTGCAACAGTGTGTGTTCATGCATCACAGGAGATTTATGTCATTTTTGTGTCATTTCCCACACAGTCTCAAATTCTGTATTGTGTTTAATAGAATTCTGTGCTGGAAATGACATTTGCAACCTTTTTCTTTCTTTTTTTTTTTCTCCCCAATTTGGAATGCCCAATTCCCACTACTTAGTAGGTCCTCGTGGTGGCACAGTTACTCACCTCAATGCAGGTGGCAGAGGACAAGTCTCAGTTGCCTCCGCTTCTGAGACCGTCAATCCGTGCATCTTATCACGTGACTCGTTGTGCATGACACCGCGGAGACTCACAACATGTGGAGGCTCATGCTACTCTCCACGATCCACGCACAACTTACCGCACGCCCCATTGAGAGCGAGAACCACTAATCACGACCACGAGGAGGTTACCCCATGTGACTCTACCCTCCCTAGCAACCGGGCCAATTTGGTTGCTTAGGAGACCTGACTGGAGTCACTCAGCACACCCTGGATTCGAACTCGCGACTCCAGGTGTGATAGTCAGCGTCAATATTCGTTGAGCTACCCAGGACCCCTTTTTTTAACCTTTTTCATATAAAATGACAGACTAATTTCATAGATCATATATGATGTATCCTAAATACACACAATTAAATCATATTTTTACACTTTTCGCATAATTTGGTTTGAAATGACGGCCAATAAAATGTGATATTTCCCTTGATTTTTCTGTATTTTGTCTCATATTTCTTGCTCTTCACTGACACTTTTGTCTAATTGGTTAACAAGTACAATAACTTTTGAAAAAACTTTTTTCTAACTAGTAGCACCTAATAAACATCTGTCTGCACTGGTCTCAGAACAGTTTGAAATGCACCTTATTTTCATCCTAACTCCATATAAAGCCTCTGAAAGCAACATTTTCCATTTTTGGATATATCCATTAATTCTCAATGTAATGCACAGTAAATATAGGATATTTTAACTGAAACTGAGCATACAGTCCACTAATGTGGTCATTGTGTTTAACAGCGTGCCAATTCACGATATAATCGCTTAAATTTTAAAAATGGCATATCGGATGAAACTAGAGACTCTAATCTTTTGACTCAAACAGGTTTTAATTTAAAAACTTAATTCAGTTTCTTAGTTTTGTTGGCGTTTCTCCCAAAGACAAACTCCGCTGTGATCAGCGCCATGTTGTTTGGTCACATGACTCCATACGTCAAAAGTTTAACCCTTTACTGACAGCACAGAGTCTCCTGATCTGAGATCAGTCCGTTTAAATTAAATTAAATTATGCGTTACGTGTAGCGAAGCCAAAATACAACGTCCACGCATGTGTACACGGTCAAACGTAATAATTAGTATTTTTACTAGTTTAATATTGAAAGTCTAGGTCTAAATGATAAAACTGTCAAATCTATACATTAAAGACATTTTAAAAGTACCTAATAATGGCCTAATAAAAAGTGTCCAAGTCAGTTTTAATGGGACCTTCATATAACAAAAATGTAAAATCTGTTTGTTTTAATGTAAATCAACCCTTGTGACATAAAAGTGCCCGAAGATGAAGATATCAATTGGTTTGTTGCGATTCAGATTTTTACGTTGTTGTAGGAGTTTTCATTGTATCTTTTAACTTGTGAAATCAGCTCTTGACCCATATGTTTAGTGTATATCAGGATATATTTTTAATGGCCTCATTCTATGAGAACTGATCATATATGGTAGTCGATCAAACAGCTTTTGATGTCAATTGTGTTCAGGGACCCTCGTCTAGCATCTCAGTTAAACCTGCTCATGATCGGTTATATAACTCGAGTGATGCGTATGATCTCCTGCGCAAAACTGAAGACATTATGTCATTTAATTATGTTTGTTTGGGATGTTTGAACTTCATAATACATTATATACCCAAGTTTAACCATATGAATAAAGTAATGATGATTTATGATATATTTGTGTGGTAAAGATGCCATTTCTCCTGTTGGTGGCAGTATTCTGCACGTGTGTGACGTTCAGTACTGTACTGTGGAGTTTCTTAAAGGCGCAGTTCACTCAAATTCTGACATCATCATTTACTAACCCTGACTTTCTTTCTTTCATGGAACACAAAAGGATGTTTTAGTTAATACGTGCATGTTAGATTTGATCTCATGTTTCGAGTTCCTCGTGCTGTCATTCTGCCTCGTGTTTTTCAGGGTTCTGGTGTGTGAAATGACACAGTGAATGTTGGAGCTGCTTCAGAATCCAGAACTACAGAGGCATCAGATCATCTGTGAAAGTATGAACTTGTTCTCCATGTGACATTTAAGCATTAGTCATTAGTATTGACTAGGCATTAGTTTGCTGTAGGGCTCATTTGTGTTGCACACAATACAACAAATGTGTCTAGTTTTCCACTTAAAAACAGGATATATTTACTTGAGATGCACCCGTAATTTACAGTTCTGCACATGCCCCTTTGTCAGTTTTGGATCTGATGATGAATATATGTCCTCTCCTCTCGTGTTGTTCAGTTTGTTCTGTGCTGGTTCTTGGACATTTCACATCTCGCTGCCTGTAGAACCAATTTAACTGTGGCCAGTGTGACCCATTTACAGGACCTGAGAGAGACACACAGCACGCTGTAGCCTACTTACACTAGCCTATATATATATACACCAGCACAAGCACACTCATTCAAAACATTCCTCTGGATGTGTGTGTGTGTGTGTGTAAATATGCTAATGTATTTCATCTGTTTGCGTTCACAGCATCATTTGTCATTGCCATCGTGTGTGTGTGTTTGTAATTAGCGGTCGAGCATCACTGTTAGTATTTCTCACAGTGATTTGATCAAACCTCTAACACTGAGTAGTAAACATTCACTGTGTTTGATTTGACAGTTTTACTTACATTTTACAGTTGTTGACTGTACTAAAGATTATCACAAAGCAGTTGTAGCATGCATATGTCAAACGTGTACACCTAACCCATGCATGAGACGTAATGGTATGTGGAAAAACGAAGTATACCCTAAGGTCAAAGTGTACTGTATACAGCGTGCCGCTTTGTCTCGCGCACGGTCGAGTGCTCAGCCTTTCAAAGTGTACTGTTTTGACCACGAGCATGTACAGACGTGTTTGATGCATGTGCACTACAACTGCTTTATTATACTCTTTTAGCACAGTCAACGGCAGGTGCATACACAGATGACATGCAAAGACTCTAGAAAAACATGACTGATGTCTGTGCTCTGTGCAAAACATACCAAAAGTATTCGAAAAATTAGCGGGCTCTTACTCATTTTCATTCATGTTATCGATAACAATTTGTACTATTTACAGGTATTTACATTGATTTGTTGAACACGTGCTAAAAGCTGGTACTGCCTCTTTAAGGAAATCTGGCATTTCTGTAATCAGCGTCTTTAAATTAGTGCATGTTAACGAGAGACTCGAAAGGCTTTATCTCATCTGTGCTATGTGTGATTAGAATTAAATGTTTCTTTTTTGTTGTTTATGATCAACAGCTGACTGTAAAGAACAGAAAGGGTTTCAAAAGAGACATTATTTAATGACAAATAGGTTGCGTGGATCTCTTCTTTGGAGACATTAAACTGGAACAACTTTTACTCTCACGAGCAGTTAAAGGATCTAGCTGCTGAATACTCCATCACTATACTACACAAGTACTGCTGAGTGAAATCTAAACATTTACCAGCCAGTTGCTAAATATATATACATTTTTAGTCATATAACTCGAAATTTTGGTGGCAAATGCAAGTGATTACCTCTCATAGTAGTGGAGGATTACACATAGAGTAAAAGATAGATCTTGGGATTTAAGAATCGATATTGAGTTCATTTGATAGTGAAAGAAATGAGGAACGTGATGCATCGGAAAATTTATATTTTTACCCACCACTAATGGTTAGATGGACCAATCAGATGTCTGCATTCTTTTACTTAGTGTAAAGGGCAAAATGGCATGTTTACCTATTTAAATGAATGTCAGGTGCGAATTATAGTCCTTACCAGGGGCACGTTCAATCTCAAAACGTTGTGCACCGTTTTGCTACGGTTTCTGGGTTGAATGACATGTTTCCTCGAAATGGTGTGAAACGGTGTGCAATGGGTTTTGAGGTAAGTTTTCTCTCGTTTGGTGGGTGTGACAGAGGTGTTACCCAATCAGAAGCGACGTGTATATAAACCCCGCCGTATTAAAAAGGCAATGCGCACAATGGATCCAACTGAAGTCCTTTACAGATGTGTCCACTGCAGCTTGGTGTATGCAACAATTGAAGACATTAGAAGAAATGTTTAACTTGTCATCCTGAAATGCGAGGCAAATGTTGGATCACCATAATTAGGAACCACAGTTTCCACATATCCCTTCACTCGATTGGGATGTTCTCTGCTATTCTGGACGGCAAGGGCAGTGACTGTAACATCGAGCATATTTTGTAGTATTAAACACGTATTTAAACCGATTTCATTAGGCTCTGAAAACTCTTCGAAAAGAACGCAAAGAATGGCCTTCTCAGCTGCCATAGTTGCAATGCTTGCGTAACACAACAGGGTGTTCAACGCACCACCGTTTCAGTTTAAATAAACGTTTTGCCACGTTTTGTCGGGGCTGAACATGCCCCAGGAATATCCTGTCTGTTGTTGTTTATGCTCAGGGACTTGCTATTGGCTGTTGTCATTGCATAATTAATTAGATACATCTGTGCAGGTTTTGGGGACTCTTTGGGTGTGTTATTAATTAACATTTAAATGTAATAGGGGGTTATAGTTTTCTCCAGGGGGCAGTAAGCGAATCTCCAGCTGTAAAAGTAACACGCAGCTCATACAGAGAACAAACCACACTTGATGCATTTTTCTAATTTTCAGATCTTTGTTTATCTTCACACAGCGACCTAAAAATGGTATGTTAATGACGCAACGAAACCAAGGCGCTCAAAGTATCCGTCTGACGCAGGGTGTACATTGATGCGTCCTTAGACA
This sequence comes from Myxocyprinus asiaticus, assembly GCF_019703515.2. Classification (NCBI taxonomy): domain Eukaryota; kingdom Metazoa; phylum Chordata; class Actinopteri; order Cypriniformes; family Catostomidae; genus Myxocyprinus; species Myxocyprinus asiaticus. The sequence continues at coordinate 44,338,921 of NC_059375.1, forward strand.
AGCCCTCATAATAAATCTCGAACTGATTGACTATTTTATTTTAGTTTAAATATAACTATTTATAATTATTTAATCATTATATATTGAATTATTTTTATTTGAGGTGCATTCTAAGCAAATACAGTTGAAGTCAGAAGTTTACATACACTTAGGTATAAGTCATTTAAACTAATTTTTTAACCACTCCACAGATTTAATATTGGCAAACTATATTTTTGACAAGTCGTTTATGACATCTACTATGTGCATGACATGAGTAATTTTTCCAACAATGTTTACAGACAGATTGTTTCACTTTTAATTGACTATATCACAATTCCACTGGGTCAGAAGTTTACATACACTAAGTTAACTGTGCCTTTAAACAGCTTGGAAAATTCTAGAAAATGACGTCAAGCTTTTAGACAATTAGCTTCTGATAGGAGGTGTACTGAATTGGAGGTGTACCTGTGGATGTATTTTAAGGCCTACCTTTAAACTCAGTGCCTCTTTGCTTGACATCACGGGAAAATCAAAAGAAATCAGCCAAGACGTCAGAAAAAAATTGACCTCCACAAGTCTGGTTCATCATTGAGAGCAATTTCCAAACGTCTGAAGGTACCACGTTCATCTGTACAAACAATAGTACGCAAGTATAAACACCATGGGACCACACAGCCATCATACCGCTCAGGAAGGAGATGCATTCTGTCTCCTAGAGATGAACGTAGTTTGGTGCGAAAAGTGCAAATCAATCCCAGAACAACAGATAAAAAGACCTTGTGAAGATACTGGAGGAAACAGGTAGACAAGTATCTATATCCACAGCAAAACGAGTCCTATATTGACATAACCTGAAAGGCTGCTCAGCAAGGAAGAAGCCACTGCTCCAAAACTGCCATAAAAAAGCCAGACGACAGTTTGCAAGTGCACATGGGGACAAAGATCTTACTTTCTGGAGAAATGTCCTCTGGTCTAATGAAACAAAAATTGAACTGTTTGGCCATAATGACCATCGTTATGTTTGGAGGAAAAAGGGTGAGGCTTGCAAGCGGAAGAACACCATCCCAGCCGTGAAGCATGGGGGTGGCAGCATCACGTTGTGGGGGTGCTTTGCTGCAGGTGGGACTGGTGCACTTCACAAAATAGATGGCATCATGAGGAAGGAAAATGATGTGGATATATTGAAGCAGCATCTCAAGACATCAGACAGGAAGTTAAAGCTCGGTCACAAATGGGTCTTCCAAATGGACAATGACCCCAAGCATACCTCCAAAGTTGTGGCAAAATGGCTTAAGGACAATAAAGTCAAGGTATTGGAGTGGCCATCACAAAGCCCTGACCTCAATCCGATAGAACATTTGTGGGCAGAACTGAAAAAGCGTGTGCGAGCAAGGAGGCCTACAAACCTGACTCAGTTACACCAGTTCTGTCTGGAGGAATGGGCCAAAATTCCAGCAACTTATTGTGAGAAGCTTGTGGAAGGATACCCAAAACGTTTGACCCAAGTTAAACAATTTAAAGGCAATGTTACCAAATACTAACTAAGTGTATGTAAACTTCTGACCCACTGGGAATGTGATGAAAGAAATAAAAGCTGAAATAAATCATTCTCTCTACTATTATTCTGACATTTCACATTCTAAAAATAAAGTAGTGATTCTAACTGACCTAAGACAGGGAATGTTTTCTACGATTAAATGTCAGGAATTGTGAAAAACTGAGTTTAAATGTATTTGGCTAAAGCGTATGTAATCTTCTGACTTCAACTGTATTTATGTATGCGATTAATTGCGATTAATTAGATTAAGTAATCAGCATACCATGTAATTAATTAGATTAAAAAATCTTAAAGCTATTGACAGTTAGTTTTATTTTTAGTTACCCTGGGTGAGATTAGTGTTCCTTTGAGTTAGGTGTGATCCTGTTTGATACAGCTGAAGATTGATCTATTTACTGCAAGTGCAAGTCATTAGTGTGATCATTATTGGCTATCATTGGTAGGAAACTAATTACTTATTGGTGCTAGTCATTTCTATCCATTTAACATTGATACTCTACTACTCGTAACGCCAGAAACGCGCATGTTTTCATGTCAGCCCAAGTTCAGTTGAGGTGTAGGGTAAAAGTGGAAGGAGGGGTTCTGGCGCACCTGTCACCATGTGAATTATACAGCAGAGATTTTCCACATTGATGTATTTGTGAGTCCCTGAGGTTTGGTCTTAGATCTGTGGATCAGGGCATCCCAGAATACAAGTTTAGTAGCTGCTAGTGTAAAACTGAGCAGGTGTGTAAGGTCAAAAAATGCATCGCTAAGATGTCTTTGTCAAAATTAATAAACACAAACTATGCAATACTTACTGACTCCTGGAGTTCATACACACACTCACACATATTAAATGATGATTTAATGGATTCACTCTCATATTGAAATGCATTTGCTACTTTCAAAACTTTATAGTGTTTACATGGCTAAAGGAGACGAATAGTGTGTGTGTTGAGTATTGTATAATAGTGGATTATTCCAACCATCTGTACTGAGGTAACAGAAAAGAAGGAAGAAACTGAAGGACAGGGAGAGAGAGCGAGAGAGCTCAAGGAGGGGTTTGGGAACAAGAGCTGATCTCTCTGGGATGTGAGTGAGCTTCATTTTACACACACATGCAGAGAAAGAGGAAGAGTGAAGTATTTCAGTCATTGAAAGTAAGTTTGATCAGCTGGATCAGTAGGAGAAACGCAAACATCATGCAGGACTTAACATCAGGTATGTGACTAATGGACAAGTGTGTGTGTGTTTGTGTGTGTGTGTATCTGCAAGCTGAATCAGTGTCATATTACAGACATTTAGAGTACAATCTTAGCAACATGAGTGACCTTATTAAAACTCAGTTGCTCCGTCTTTCATATATCATGAAACTTATCAACTTTGTCTCAGATGTTTCTTCTAAAATGTCTTTGTTGACATACAGTAAGAGTATAGAGATGGAAAATGAATGAGGGAAAAAAAAAAAAGATTTTCTGATTAATCCCAATCTTCATTTTAACAATCTCGACATTGATTCTAAAAAACCCAAGATTGATCTTTCACTCTATGTGGTAACCCTCTCTAATGCAAGTACATCACTCGCATGTGCAATTAAATCTCATGTTATGCAACTAAAAATGTCTATGATTGTCCACTGGCTAGTAAATGTTCATGTTTCACTCAACAGTGATTGAGTAATCTAGTGGAGATGAAGTTATTAGCACAGAGGTCCTTTCACTGCGTGTTGAGAGTAAAAGTTTGGATGAGATCCACACAATGCATTTGTCATTGAATAATGTCTCTTTAATATCCTTTCTGATCTTTACAGTCAGTTGTTGATCAAAAACGAAAATAGAAACATTTCATTCCAATTAAGGAGCCATTGGACTCCACTCTCGTTAATAGTCGCTCAACTAAAACACTTTTATGAGACAATCGCTGAACTGACGCTATTCTTAAAGAGACAGTACCGTTTTACCACTTGTTACATATCAATGTAAATACTTGTAAATAGTATAAATAATGTATGTAAATTATAAATATGTAATACTTTTTGATGGAATACGTGGAATTTTTACATTTTTAAAAAGCTCAAATGTGACCAAAAAACAATCTGTAAAATGTATATTTTCCTAATGTACCTAGTTAGAAGATCCCCTGTATAATTAACAGACGAGATAGTTTCTTTCATATGTAAGCAAAATAAACATTATACCTGAAATGTATGAAACTCAAGACGAGATGTGTGAGATAACTGGAGATAGCAGGAGACTTGAAGTCAACATGAAACAATATTCACAACAAATTTTACTTCTGTAATGAGACATTTCTGAGTGAAATTGTCTACTGAATGAGCTAAAATAAACCAAATGTCTCATTTTTCTCTCCTTTTAATCTCATTGCTGTCTTGGAGAAAATGTCAGATTAGTGAGAGAGAGGAAAGTAGGAGACAGAGAATACTGAAAGGGTTTCCCTTCAAGTCACGCTGTTCTAGACTGTGTGTGTGTGTGTGTGTGTGTGTGTGTGTGTGCACGTGTGTGTCTTTGTGAGTGTGTATGTGTGTGTCTGTGTGTGTGTGTGTGCGTGTGCGCGTGTGTCTTTGTGAGTGTGTGTGTGTGTGTCTGTGTGTTCGCACAGGGTTGTAGTCTCATTTCAGTTAAAGCAGCACTATGAATATTACACCGGCCTGCACCACAGTGTTTACTTGTATGTATGTGCGTGTGTGTGTAATAGGGCTGCAACTAATGATTAGTTTGATAATTGATTAATGATTTTTTTTCTCCCATTTTCTCCCCAATTTGGAATGCTCAATTCCCAATGCGCTCTAAATCCTCGTGGTGCCGTAGTGATTCGCCTCAATCCGGTCAATCCACGCATCTTATCACATGGCTTGTTGACCATGTTACCGCGGAGACGTAGCGCGTGTGAAGGCTTCACACTATTCTCCGCGGCATCCACGCACAACTCACCACGCGCCCCACCGAGAGTGAGAACCACATTATAGTGACCACGAGGAGGTTACCCCATGTGACTCTAACCTCCCTAGCAACCGGGCCAATTTGGTTGCTTAGGAGACCTGGCTGGAGTCACTGGATTCGAACTCGCGACTCCAGGGGTGGTAGTCGATTAATCTAACGATTATGAGAACGATTATTCGACTATTTGGTGATTATTGCAACGATTAATTGTTAGCTCTTAATAGATTATGCAGCTTGTGCCCCGAGGTTGTATTAAATGTGCTTACTAACAATAAAGAGGACAAAATCATATTTTAAAAATACCTGTAAATGACATTCACTGAATTAACAGGGGAAAATACTTTTAAGTTTAATTCAGTAAAGAAATTAACTGCATAAAATCCTCTTGTTATCAAGTGTTTTTGTCTTGTTTTCCATTTAAAATTGTCTAAAAATCCTTAAATCAAGATACATTTACTTGAGAAGCAACATATAAGATATTTAGACGTGCTTTAAGAGAATGTATCTTAAATATTAGTGTATTTTGTATATAAATGTATTTTTTCACTTGGTTATACTTCTGCAAGTGCAGTAAAGACAAAATATACTTATATTCAAGATCTATTCTCTAAAAGCAAGTCTAAATATCTTATATGCTGCTTCTCAGGTCAATGCATCTTTTTTAAAGGATTTTTAGATATTTTAAAATATTTGTATTTTTAATATTATATTCAACATTCTCAGATAACAGTTTTTGTCTTCTGCAGTATATCTGCTAAAGTAAAAAGAGTTTTAGTTATTTATATTGGAAAACAAGCCAAAACAAAAACAAATCAAAAATGTATTTTGTTGCCGTGTATAATGGGGTGAAGACTACCCTCTCTCACCTTTCTGTTCACTTCAATCCATCTTTAAATCGAACAAACTCTCTCTTATTAATAAAGCTGCATATTGACAATGTTCTTCACGATAAGAAACACGCAGTGACACATATATTAAGATTCAATAAGTCGCGAGCAATCACGTTATAATCTAGCTGCATTAAGCATGTGCGCTCGAGGGATGAGCATCCCGTGACAGAGTGTGCATCAGACGGGTGCAGTTTCAGTCTCTTTCCCTTAGATCGGGACATTCGCATGACTCATAGAAGAGAAATGACCGTTTCAGAGTTTGTAGTTATTTACATGATCTGCTTCCTTATTATTTGAACTTTAATAAAGCTGTAACGCATTAAATATAACCGCATTAAAGATGTAACGCATTAAAGCTGTAACGCATTAAATATAAGTGCATTAAAGATGTAACGCATTAAAGCTGTAACACATTAAATATAAGTGCATTAAAGCTGTAATGCATTAAATATAACTGCATTAAAGATGTAACGCATTAAATATAACCGCATTAAAGATGTAACGCATTAAATATAACCGCATTAAAGATGTAACGCATTAAATATAACCGCATTAAAGCTGTAACGCATTAAATATAACCGCATTAAAGATGTAACGCATTAAATATAAGTGCATTAAAGATGTAACACATTAAATATAAGTGCATTAAAGATGTAACGCATTAAATACAACCGCATTAAAGATGTAACGCATTAAATATAACCGCATTAAAGATGTAACGCATTAAATATAACCGCATTAAAGATGTAACGCATTAAATATAACCACATTAAAGATGTAACGCATTAAATATAACCGCATTAAAGATGTAACGCATTAAATATAACCGCATTAAAGATGTAACGCATTAAATATAACCGCATTAAAGATGTAACGCATTAAATATAAGTGCATTAAAGATGTAACGCATTAAATATAACCGCATTAAAGATGGAACGCATTAAATATAACCGCATTAAAGATGTAACGCATTAAATATAAGTGCATTAAAGATGTAACGCATTAAATATAACCGCATTAAAGATGTAATGCATTAAATATAACCGCATTAAAGATGTAACGCATTAAATATAACCGCATTAAAGATGGAACGCATTAAAGTGCATTAAAGATGGACCGCATTAAATATAACCGCATTAAAGATGTAACGCATTAAATATAACCACATTAAAGATGTAACGCATTGAATATAACCGCATTAAAGATGTAACGCATTAAATATAACCGCATTAAAGATGTAACGCATTAAATATAACCGCATTAAAGATGTAACGCATTAAATATAACCGCATTAAAGATGTAACGCATTAAATATAACTGCATTAAAGATGGAACGCATTAAAGTGCATTAAAGATGGACCGCATTAAATATAACCGCATTAAAGATGTAACGCATTAAATATAACCACATTAAAGATGTAACGCATTAAATATAACCGCATTAAAGATGTAACGCATTAAATATAACCACATTAAAGATGTAACGCATTAAATATAACTGCATTAAAGATGGAATGCATTAAAGTGCATTAAAGATGGACCGCATTAAATATAACTGCATTAAAGATGGAATGCATTAAAGTGCATTAAAGATGGACCGCATTAAATATAACCGCATTAAAGATGTAACGCATTAAATATAACCGCATTAAAGATGTAACGCATTAAATATAACCGCATTAAAGATGTAATGCCGGGGTGTTTCCTTTAAAATGCTCTGGCTCCACTTATTCCACAATGAGAGTGCTTCTGTACTACTTGTTTAGTATTTTTGCATTATAATTCCCTCATACTGTGTGATCTACATCAGCTGAAGCTGTTTGGAAAGTTTAGAGTGCATCTGTGATTTGTGTAATTCTTCCTCTCCTCAGTCAGGTGTGAACTGCAGTGATGCTCTCACGCGTCATCATTAGAGTTTAATGTGATCTCATGTTACGTTAAGATCAAACGACTATTCAACAATGAAAATTTTTGTCGACAATTTATTATTGTGTGTGTGTGTGTGTGGGCAGGTTTAAGTGGTTTACGAGGATTTTTTTTAGGTTATAAACTGGTAATTACAAGGGTATTATGCTATAAATGTAGTTTATGAGGACATTTCTAGTGTACCCATAAATTAAATCACTTAACATACTAAACAATGTTTTATTGAAAATGTAAAAATGCAGAAAGTTTTTTGTGAGGGTTAGGTTTAGGGGTAGGGTTAGGGTTAGGGGATAGAATCTATAGTTTGTACAGGATAAAAATCATTATGTCTATGGAGAGTCCTCATAATGATAGCTGCACCAACATGTGTGTGTGTGAGAGTGTGTATGTGTGTATATGTTTGTGTGTGTGTATGTGTTTGTGTGTGTGTGTGTGTATGTGTCTGTGTGTGTGCTGTGGGCAGTACAGCTGTATTTTATTCCAGGTCAGTTGTTTCTCTCTGTGGGACATTGTATTTCATGTTGTATTTAATGTTTATGGAGCGTTTGCTGCACACAGGAAGTGATGTGGCTCACTGATGGTGCATAAATCTGCATGAAAACACTGTTCAGATGTCACCTGATCCTAGTTCAGCTGCGTCACATGAATCATTTCAGGTGGTCAATGCTTCATGTTTAAGCAGCTTTTATAAAGTTATATTTGGTTACAGACGTCTAAATTGAAGCTAACACTGTCTTTCTCTGTGAGAACAGTATCAACACTGATCATGTGTTTATTATTAGAGCAGATATGGTTCATTTCCATATCGTGGTGAAAGGAAACACTGGAACCAGCAGACACACAGAAGCGTTATAAAGCTTTAGACTCTGTAATATGAGCAGACAGACTTAATCAGCTTAAGTGCTCATATTGTTTAAAATTGTCAAGGCAGCTCAAACTAGGATTCATTTCTCTAATCCGTCTGGATTATTCCCAAACGCTGAGCGCAAGTAAGGCGTCTGGAATTAGCTCTCGTAATTAGCCCAAACTAACCTTGAGAGAGACATTAACTCTGCTGAGATTATAGTTCAGTCAAGAGTGACATTAGCTCTGAATGTTTATGAAATGATGTTTTAGTATTGACTCTTGTCAGGCTGATGTGAAATGATGATCAACACCAGAGGAACGCAGTCTTGACTGTGATCAAACAGATTATCAAGCTCTTTGGTTTTACATCACAATTACTGTCTGGTGTGTTGAAATTCAACTCTGCAGCAAGGTGAATCTCGAGGAGTATTTACTATTAGGCACCCGCGAACCGCACCCTAGTTCGTAAAACAGCGTTCACATTATCCAAACTATCCGAACTTTGACGTCATTCGACCCTGGGTGCACACCAAAAGCGCTAGTGTGAAAGCACTAAGAGTCCTCTGCCCTTTACACATGCGGCTTGATTTTGTGCTGTTATCAGTCATGACCACATGAGGGCACTACACACCTCATACACACAACCTCCATAAATGTGTGTGTAGTTTTACTGTGATTCAGTAAAAAGAGAATTCTTCAGTACCTGACTCTCTTTCCTGTGTTCAGGTTTTCTGAATTCACCAATCAACAGTCATGGCACTAGTCCAGTCTCTCCCGGTGTCCATTGACCATCCAGCACCAGCTCTGGACCCTCGTCTCCATCGGCGCTCCCCGACCGGAGCGATGGGTGCAGTCAGCAGCATGATGCCCAGCCAGATCTCCTATCATGACCGAGCCAACCTAGAGGTCAGCACCAAATTCCGTAAGGGAACGCCGGGGTCAGGACGGCTGCTGTCAGACTCCTCAAAGGAGTTTCTAGTTGGCAGTCGCACTCCGTCCAGTAAGAGGAGGGCTATTGTGGGCAAGGGGAAGGGCTTTGGTGGTCGTTCATACTCGCATGAAGACTTGATAAGAGACTGGGACGATAATCATTTGGATGTGGGTTTGACTGGAGTGGACGGACCTCCAAAACTTGTCCCTGTGTCTGGACAGTTAGAAACGGTGAGTACAGTCACAGTGATTTTGTAACGTAGCAGATATAAACACAGAGACAGCACGCAACCGCGAAAGCCATCTGGGTAGCACACGCTGATGGGATAACTGTCCTACTTACTCTTATGCCATCTCAAACTTGAATGACTTTATTCTGTGAAACACAAAAACTGATGAGTGTTTGTCCAGAAAATGCATATATGCGCTCTGTGCATGCCTCAACCACGAGAAGTGTAATCCAGCTTAAAATCATAATCACCAAAGAGACTGCAGATGTCAAGGTTGAGCTTGGAAGTTTTGGACCCGATTTACTTCCATTGTAAGGACAAAAACACCTCATATCTCTATCAAAATATCTTAGTTGGGCTCCCCCGAAGAAAGAAAGTCATACAAGTTTGAGGCGGCATGTGGGCGAGTAAATGATGATTAAAGTTTGTCTCAGATGTTTCTCCTAAAATGTTTTTGGAAAAATCAAAATAGACACTCGATTCAATTGTTGACATACTGTACAGTAAAAGTATAGAGCTATACAATTAATCTGAATGACATAATCACAGATCATTTGGTCTTGGAAGAATCTGAGAATTGTTGGAGTTCATATTGAGGTTTTTTACTGTAGGGTCACACGGTTTTGGGTACGTGTTGGGTTCGTGGACCATGCACATCAATTGCATCACGTCTCAAGCACTTTACCACCATCGGGCTGTATGGTTCCGAGCATGGTGAGAAACAGTTCCAGTAGCATTTCCACATGAGCATAGTTCAGGGCAGCATTTCTCAAAAGCATCGTAAGCCTAAGTAGATCGTAGAAACCATTGGTGCCAATGGTCTCTACGATCAACTTAAGCTTGCGATGCTTTTGAGAAATGCCGCCCAGTACGGTACGTTTACAAACCATTCTCGGCCAAGATTTCTCAGCATGGTTGGCTAACCCTAGTGAGGACAGAGAACCGTGCCGGTAGAACGCCTGTTGTGACGTGACGACTCACGATCAGTCACTTTCACAGTCAGTCCATTCTTATCCTGATTAGAAAGGTTAGGTTAGGGTTAGTTAAATGCAGAAGCACACTGAAAAAAGAAACCGTAATCATTCTAACCAGCCTGGATTGGTACGGAATGGCACGGTTCCACAACGAGAACCATTCGGCCCGATAGTGGAAAAGTGCTTTAGGTTTTGTCAGCGTATCACTTTTAAAAATGAAGTCTCGAGACCTTTTTCATTCTAGACGTTTTCTGTTTAGTTGTTTTTGAATGCAAGAACGTGTCCTGTGTGAACAGCTACTAAGACTTGTTTTTGGATCTACAGCTTTTGTTGATCTTGAAAAAAAGAAACATAGCCCTGACCCCAACCTTAAAGGGATAGTTCACCCAAAAATGAATATTCTGTCATTGTTTACTCACCCCTGTGTTATAACTTCATATGACTTTCTTTTTCTTAATACAAAGGGAGAAATTAAATTGAAAGTATTTCAGAAGTCTAATAAATTATTCCATGAGACTCATGATTGTTATGAAAGCATACGATAAGATTTGATGAGAAACAAACTGAAATCTAATGTATTATTTAGTGAAAATGTTCACTGACCGTTGATCTCCTGTGTGTGTTCATGATAGGACACGAGAGCAACAGTTCACACAGCCTCATCGTAACATTGGGGCGTTCAAGTAAAAACTTGTTTATCTAAAAACAGGTCCTCTACAGTGATAGTGACACAGAACATAACAGGATTTTGGACCTGTACCAGTTCACAGTGGACGGAGTTAACCACGCAATACCGAAAATAGAAAACAAGTGATCGATAGAATGTTTTGTAGCTTGTCACTGTTGGTTAGGACAAAAACTCTGAAAAAGATAGAAAATATACCTTTTATCGTGTGTCGTTTGCCGTCAGTTTAGGACACGGTGTGACTTTGGCTGCCTGCAGCCTCCTCTATGTTTCTGTTTGATTTCTGAGTACTCCGTTCAAAACAATAAGGCTGGGCATAGAAATGCATCAATTCTTGGACTACAAACTCTTCAGACATGTTTAGTAAGTTCTGTTCTTTGTTTTGTGTACAGCTGTGTTGTGTTATGTTGTCACTATCGCTGTGGAGGACCTGTTTTTAGATAAACAAAATGAGTTTTCGCTTTATACTTTTATGTCCTTTTAAAGCTTGAAGAGGTGGTCACCATAAACTGCCATTGTATGACATCACTGAGCACAAAATGTTTTCACAATTTCTCCATTTGTGTTAAGAAAAAGAAAGAAAGTCATGTAGTGTTATAACAACACAGGGGTGAGTAAACAATGACTGAATATGCATTTTTGTGTGAACTAATCCTTTAACCCTAAACAAATAACTAGCCCTAAAATCAAAGGGAAATGATATGTTGATTAGATTGCTGTTTAAGTTCCCTTGCACTACCATGCAACATGGATTATTTCACTTTTATCATGGTAAAGTTCTGAGTTTCTTCATTATTTCTGATGATCATTCATGTTTTCCTACAGAACATTCAGCAGGCCTTGATCAGACCCACTGCCTTCAAACCCGTCGTCTCCAAGAGTCGCAATGCAGTGCAGTACCTTTCTCCACGATTAGGTGGCGCTCTATCAGGCAGCCAGGGAAACCTCAGCATTTTTTCTCAAGGAGATGAGGACCTTGCAACCATAACGATGGAACGACGCAGTTCTTACAGTGGAGCTCGCAACGGTTTGTTCAGCCAGTCTTTTACCATTACGGACACCGCAAGGAACTCCTTAACAAACATCTCATCATATAACGGCCCCGTATATAACCAAAGTGAGGTGACCAAACATCACGGACACTCAAACTCTGACAGTGGACGTTCCTCGTCCAGTAAGAGCACAGGGTCTCTGGGTGGTCGCTGTCAGCCGCTGTCAGATATGTGCTTCGGTGGACCCTCTCCTCCGCACATCGAGGCCTACGAAGTGATTGTGAGAGACTTGGAGGAGAAGCTGAGAGAGAGAGACCTGGAACTTCAGCAGCTCAGGGAGAACCTGGATGACAACGAAGCAGCAATCTGTCAGGTTAGTAAGGCGGTGATCTCTTCTACGAATATTAAAGGGATATGCCAATGGTTGAGCCAGTCTGATTAGGTCCGGCCAAGTCAATCACTAGTTTCTAACAGATTATCTGGGGTCATAGTCTTGGGTGTCTTTCTCGCTGCAGGTGTACGAGGAGAGACAGAAGCGCACAGAGCTGGAGATGGAGGAGTTCAGACAGACCTGTGCTGCTAAAATGCAGAAAGCGTCTCAGAAAGCGCAACGAGATCAACAGCTAGTGCAGCTGCAAGTGTTTCAGCTGCAACAGGAGAAGAAGAAACAGCAGGAGGATTTCACACAGCTGCTGCAAGAACGACAGAGACTCGAGGAGCGCTGCGCCACTTACGAAAGAGAACACACACAGCTCGGCCCCAGACTGGAGGAGACCAAATGGGAGGTGAGGACTCAAACTACAACAGAGGAAGTGGTGTTACGTGAATTACTTACGAGAATATTCCGGGTTCAATACAAGTTAAGCTCAATCGACAGCATTTGTGGCATAATGTTGATTAACACAAAAAAAAAAAATATTTGACTCGTCCCTCCCTTTCTTTAACCCTCCTATGATATTGAAAAATGGCACCTCCCTTTGGTATTTGGGGTCATTTTTGACCGGAAGGTGTCAGATGTTTAATCCTTTTTTTTTTTTATAATGATAATGATACCATTTCTTCTTCCCTGCAGTAAGAACAATAAAATTATGCATTTCTTTTGGTATTTTATTATATTTTTTTATCTTATTTACATACAAATTAAATTCTAAATGTTACCATTCATTTGCATATAAAAATAAGCAATTTTATTGAAAGAAATAAATAAAATCAGAACCTACACTTCTAAAGTTGAAACATGAAGAAAATATGAGAATGTGACATAAATTGGAGGCAGATTTCTGCCATCTGGTGAACAAAATATAAATAACATGAGTTGAACATCATGTCATGTCAGTAACAGCCAGTAGATGACTGTAGACACATACTGTGTAATCTGATGACTCGTTGTAACCTCATTTTATATTTTATCACAAGATATACATTTAGATATATATTTAGACATTATCAAACTATTATTTGTCAAAGTTTAGCATTTTAAATTGATTTGAAGTGTAAGTTTTTGCAGTCCAGTATGCTGCAGTCAAACCTGACCATGGTGTTACAAAGAGAAGACACAGAATAAACATTTTATACCAATAATTTATTTCAAACATAAACATTTAATAACTCAAAGTAAATGCATAATAATGTCAAGAAAATGAACATCAAGAAACAGAAATGAACTGCAAAATTCTGCAAATTCTATTAGAGTATAAAACAGAAGAATCAGAGTAAACATTTTGCAATTTCAAACTTTCTGTATGGCTGTAGAGCTCCACTTATTGATGCCCTGGTTCTGAGTGTGTGTGTGTGTGTGTGTGTGTGTGTTCTGCATTGTGAGTGTGTTATTGTGTCACCTCTTCATTTCTGAGTGAGTGTGTTTAACATTATGGCTGATTTATTGTTTTTGTTTTGTTTAGTTTTTTATGTACAAAAGCTCTGTGTTATAGTCTCACCAGTTCATATTTCTGTGTTTGTGTGTGAATGGGTGTGTATATTTTGCACTGAGGATGTTTTAGAGTCTCATCCTGTAATTTATTCCTTGTTTTTTTTTTCTGCATTGTGGCCGATTTATTTATTGTATTTCACGGATTAAAAAAATAAATAAAAAATTGCTGTTTTTTTTTTTTTTACCGTGAATACCAAACGTGTCGCTTTTTTTAATTATTTATTTATTTTTTACGACCACTTAGACATATCGAATAAAGCCCTTTTTTTATGTTCAGATGGCAAATGGAGGAAAAAAATCGTTTTGTACTGCTCAGATAAAGGAAACTATTTTTATTAAATAAGGAAAATGTATTTCGGTCAAAAATGACCTAATACCATAGGAGGATTAAAAAAAAGCAAAAATCGAGGTTACAGCGAGGCACTTACAACGGAAGTGAATGCGACCGATATTTAGAAACTTTAAAGGCAGGAATGTGAATCTTATAATTTTATAAAAGCACTTGGATTAATTCTTCTATTAAAACTCATGAATCATTTGAGCTGTAAAGTTGTTTAAATTGACGTTTTAGGCTTTTAGGGTTTATGGCATTACGTCATGGCAACAAAGTTGTAAAATTGGAGATAACTTTACACAGATGCGTAATGCAAATCATGTTAACACACATATTGTTTATGTCTTGTGTCTATACTTTTGAAACAGTGAGTATTTTAACATTGGGATTGGTCCCATTCACTTCCGTGTCTCACTGTAACACAGATTTTTGCTTTTTTTAAAGAAAAGGAGGGACGAATCGAAATTAATTTTTGTGGTAATCAACATGATGCCACAAATGCTGTCGATTGACCTTACTGAACCCGGAATATTCCTTTAATAGTTCCAGTTACAAAATAAAAACTACTTACAATGGATTTTGGATTTCAACAGATTTCAAGCCCTTTATTTTCTCAGCTGGTTCTGAAATGTGAACATGTTAAACTGTTAATAATTTATATCTCACACTTTACTGTAACTGTCAGGTGTGCCAGAAGTCCGGTGAGATTTCATTATTGAAGCAGCAGTTGAAAGACCTGCAGGCCGATCTGTCTCAGCGTGTTGGTGAACTCATGACTCTGCGCGGGCAGCTGAGGGAAGTTCGCGCAGAGCTGCAGACGTGTCAGAGTCAGCTGCAGGAGGTGCACACGGCCTCTCGTACCCGAACTCTTGAGCTCGAGGTGTGTGAGAATGAACTGCAGCGTCGCAAGAGTGAAAACGAGCTGCTGAGAGAGAAAATGAGCTGTCTCGAAGGGGAGTCGTCTCGTCTGCGCGAGGCTCTGAGCGCCACGCACGTCCATAACTCATCCTCCTACAGAGGGGGCGGGGAGGAGCAGCGGCTGACCAATGAAAGTGAGGAGTTAAAGGGATCCAAGCAGCAGATCGACAGGCTGAAGGCGGAGCTTGCTTACGAACGCCAGAGTTTGTCCAATCAGGCCGCAACCTTCGAGAGTGAGAGGAAGAGTTGGGAAGAGGAGAAAGATAAAGTGATTCGATATCAGAAACAGTTACAGCAGAACTACGTACAGATGTACAAACGGAACCGTGCACTGGAGCGATCTCTGCGTGAACTCAGTCTTGAGCTGGAGTCCAGAGAGCAGGACGATGAAAGCAGCGGTAATGAAGTCACCTTTGATGACATCGCTGCTACGGAGATCTAACATCCATCTTCAAACGTGTAACATTGTTTGAGAAACTAGTAATGGAATAAATTAAATATGGTCTACTGCCAGTACTAGTTCTGCATTAAATGCAACTAAGAGCAGTTATTTTGAGGTCACAGTACAGTTACAACCCATCTTTCGTTTATCATGATTTGTGTTGCCCAAGAATTAGAGAAACTTCAATAATTACGATAGGGCTTCACTCAAAGTGTCATTCATTATTCTGGGATAGTAACTCAAAACAATGTGGCACACAGTACTGTCATATTTATTTGAATACTGAGGGTTTAATTAAACTTACTGAAGTGAACTTTAGTGGCATTCATGTATTTGAGTAGAATTCACATCATGAACGCAGCATTATTTAACACTTAAGTCAGGTAAGATTCCATGCACTCTGGATTTAAGGGACATAAACCATTTCTAGTTTTCTAAAACACTCATGACTGTTATATTTGTACCCAAATAAAACACTGTCACTGTTGAGATGAATTGTGGACTTTGCCTATGAAGTGTATCATATAGAAGTCACTGTGAGTAGACCAAAGCATTGCGAGAAACTGCTCTGTATCTTGTGGGTGATTCTTGTGGTGGTATTGTAATTTTATAATTAACAGTGTTTGTATGAAGTCAATACGTTGTATATTTTTTGTGTTGTATATTTAATGTTCCTATAAGCTGTTGGTAATTAAACACCTGCAATGAATAACATATGCTGTTTTTATTCAAATATTAATGTACTTAAAGAGCCCGAAACAACTTTTTTGTAAATACTGACCTTAATCATGAAGTGTTAAA
Organism: Myxocyprinus asiaticus; assembly: GCF_019703515.2. NCBI lineage: Eukaryota > Metazoa > Chordata > Actinopteri > Cypriniformes > Catostomidae > Myxocyprinus > Myxocyprinus asiaticus. The sequence goes on from NC_059375.1 coordinate 44,355,301, forward strand.
ATGGTCATCTGAGCTCTTAAATCCGGAGTTTACAAATATGTTCATGTCCCAAAGTGTCTTGGGAGCATACAGTTAATTTTTTGGGACGGTTGTGAATTCTGAATAATTCAGAAAGTGGTACATCAAGTTTGTTTCCCGTAAAACTGACACAGATGAATCAGGCAATGTCAGTTTATTTTCCTGACATTCCAGAATAATCTATCATCTGTGGAATGTTGATTGCATTATGCCTATTAATTAAATGGGTCATGACACCTTGTGTTATTATTTTAATATGTTTGTTGAGGTTCTCTTATAATGTTAAAGTTTCTAGCATGAAAAACAAAAACCAGTTGTATATTTGTGAAACATGATCGTTTTCCGCCCTCATTCCGACCCTCTGTCTGAAACTCTCGGTTTTGGTGCTGCTTCTCCTTTAAGACTTGACAGTACACGCCCACTGTTCTGATTGGCTCTCTGCTCATGACTGACCTGCTCTGCTCACTTCTGCTGGGCGGGGCTACTGAAGTGATTAAATGTAAAGAAGGCGTTGATGTGTTGTTGTGGAGGCGGTCAGATGCAAACGTCTATAACAGTGTGACATCACAAAGAGGAGGAAGTCGAGAACGAGTCATTTTGGCAGATTGGTTTCAACAAATGCTCTTTTTGCAGTGAGGAGAAAGTTTTGAGTTCTGAAACTTACAGTATGTTTATAGTACAATGACAACTGAGTGTAAGAATAAAACACACACACACACACACACACACAGATATCAGAGTAATAGGAACTGGATTTTTTTTCCACATTGTGGTCCTAAAAACAGGCTTCATTTTTTATGCAAATTATTGTTTTCCAACTGATCTGAGGTGAAATGTGATCCTGTTACAGTATCAGTTCTAGACCTTCCTGAAGATCTCAAACTCAATCAAGTTCATTATAGAACTCTGATGTGGTTGAATGAAGTTCTTCACAATGTGGTACATACGTACAGTAAGGCACATTTGATCTCATTAGACTCTGAGGTCTTTGGGGACTTTGACGACGAGCTCCATCGGGTTGATGTTCTTATTACTGAAGGCCTGCCGAATGATCTCCACTGCGTCCTGATGAGTGACACCCTGAAGAGACACGCCGTCCACTGACACCAGCTCAAAACCTGCCTGAGATACAACACAACACACAGCCATTTTTCAAAAACTACTCACACCAACATGCTTTCATTGATAAACGGCTGAATCTGTTACCCGCAGGATGTCATTAGTGGATGCGGCTCCACCTGGGAAAATCCTCTCAATCTTTACCATTGGCTGCACCCTGGACTCTGCTCCACCCGAAATACTGATTCCTAAATACAATAATATGCACACACCAAAAACACAATTCAGTTAAACACAAAACAGTTTAAGAAAAATTTCCACCGTCTCTGGTTTAACAAGACATTAATTTGACTGCTGTGCCTTTAAGACAATGTAAACACCCTCTTCACATGTGAAATGAGTAACAGAACTTTTGTTGTGCTTATCTGTGTTACATCGGAACATTTTAAACTAGTCATTTTTGCACTTTAGTTTCAATAGATGCTCTTTTTCGACTATGGAGGAAGTTTTGAGTAAATCAAGGTCTACTATGTCAAAAGATCAAGAAAAAATGTATTCCTACGGTGCCCCTGAGAGGACAGGATGGGAATTGTTTTGAGTTCCCTCACAATAAGTTTACAATGATTTTACTAAAATAACCATATTTTAACCTTGATATTCATAGTAAAACCATAGTAGTAATATATATATATATATAAACTGTGGTGATAAAAATCATATATTTGATGTCTGTTATTTTGATTTTACTACAAATATCATGGTATTTATAGGAAAACTATAGTAACCGCAAGATTAACCATGGATTATCTATAGTAAAACCATGGTTACTATATGGATACAGTATACTTTTCATAGTTATTACAATATTACTATAGTAAAACCATGGTTTCCGTCAATAAATAAATAAATAAAACCAACAACAACAACAAAAAAATGGTTAGCCTACAACAATCATGGTTACAGTATTACTATAGAAAAAAAACATGGTTCCGCCAAACACTATGGTTACTACGGTCCACAATATTGGTAGCACGTAATTATAAGGTTACATTTGTTAAGATTAGTAAATGCATAAGTTATCATTAATTAACAATGAACAATATTTTCTTTTTTACAGTATTTATTAATCTTTGTTAATGTTGGTTAATAAAAATACAATTGTTTATTGTTAGTTTGTTAGTTCATAGTACATTAACTATTGCGTAGGGAATGCAAAACTCATTGCGAGGGAATGCAAACTATTGCAAGGCAATACAAACTATTACGAGGGTGCGCAAAATTTATTGTGAGGGAACGCAAACTATTGCGCGGGTGCGCAAAATTTATTGTGAGGGAACGCAAACTATTGCGAGAGAATGCAAAACTTATTGCGAGGGAACGCAAACTATTGCAAGGGTGCGCAAAACTTATTGCGAGGGAACGCAAACTATTGTGAGGGAACACAAAACATACTGAGAGGGACCGCAAACTACTGCGAGAGAATGCAAAACTTATTGCGAGGGAACGCAAACTACTGCGAGGGAACACAAAACATACTGAGAGGGACCGCAAACTATTGCGAGAGAATGCAAAACTTATTGCGAGGGAACGCAAACTATTGCGAGGGTGTGCAAAACTTATTTTGAGGGAACGCAAACTATTGCAAGGGAACACAAAACTTACTGTGAGGGACCGCAAACTACTGCGAGAGAATGCAAAACTTATTGCGAGGGAACGCAAACTACTGCGAGGGACACAAAACATACTGAGAGGGACCGCAAACTATTGCGAGAGAATGCAAAACTTATTGCGAGGGAACGCAAACTACTGCGAGGGTGTGCAAAACTTATTGCGAGGGAACGCAAACTATTGTGAGGGAACGCGCAACTTATTGCGAGGGAACGCAAACTATTGCTAGAGAATGCAAAACTTATTGCGAGGGAACGCAAACTACTGCGAGGGAACACAAAACATACTGAGAGGGACCGCAAACTATTGCGAGAGAATGCAAAACTTATTGCGAGGGAACGCAAACTACTGCGAGGGTGTGCAAAACTTATTGCGAGGGAACGCAAACTATTGTGAGGGAACGCGCAACTTATTGCGAGGGAACGCAAACTATTGCGAGAGAATGCAAAACTTATTGCGAGGGAACGCAAACTACTGCGAGGGAACACAAAACATACTGAGAGGGACCGCAAACTATTGCGAGAGAATGCAAAACTTATTGCGAGGGAACGCAAACTACTGCGAGGGTGTGCAAAACTTATTGCGAGGGAACGCAAACTATTGTGAGGGAACGCGCAACTTATTGCAAGGGAACGCAAACTATTGCGAGAGAATGCAAAACTTATTGCGAGGGAACGCAAACTATTGCAAGGGAATGCAAAACTTACTGCGAGGGAACACAAAACGTATTGCGAGGGAACGCAAACTATTGCGAGAGAATGCAAACTATTGCGAGAGAACAAAACTTTCTGTGAGGGAACGTAAAATTTACTGCTAGGGAACACAAACTAATGCGAGGGAACACAAAATGTATTGCTAGAGGACACAAACTATTGCGAGGGCGTGCAAAACTTATTGTGAGGGAATGCAAACCATTGCAAGGGAACACAAAACTTACTGTGAGGGAACGCAAACTATTGCGAGAGAATGCAAAACCTATTGTGAGGGAACGCAAACTATCGCGAGGGAACACAAAACTTATTGCGAGGGAACGCAAACTATTGCGAGGGAACGCAAACTATTGCGAGAGAGCGCAAAACTTACTGCTAGGAAACACAAACTAATGCAAGGGAACACAAAACGTATTGCTAGAGGACACAAACTATTGCGAGGGCGTGCAAAACTTATTGTGAGGGAACGCAAAACTTATTGCAAGGGAATCCAAAACTTATTGTGAGGGAACGCAAAACATATTGTGAGGGAACGCAAACTATTGCACAAAACTTAGTTTATGCAATAGTTAGTTCTAACACAAACTAACCCCTAACCCTAACCTAACCCTAAAAAAATTAAAGAGATAAGGAAATGAGTCAATACCCAGAGACTGTTTGGTTTTGCTGATGTTGACAGTAGTGAGGTCAAACTCTTGCTCAATGTGGATGTCACGGTCATGTGTTTCATGTAGCTGCTGTTGCGCACACTGTCCCGTAGGTGTCACTGCCGAGCTATGGGACTTTTTCAGGGAACCGAACACCTGAGACAGCAGTGGCCTCTTGTGGCGAGGCATGTCCACTATAGTAAATAACACATCCTGTCTGTCTGTTTCCTGTCTGTCTGTGTTGCTCTTTGCATGTGCATTGTTGAACGGAAGTCGTCCCCTTCTTGAGCTGATGGATTCACCCGAGTGTACACACACAGCATCAGATTGAATTAAACCATTGTCTGATGTTTGGGGAGAGTCTGAATGGGTGTTCTCAGCCAGTAGCCAGTTTGGTAGGAGAGTTGATGTCCTGGAGGATCTTAATGAGTCTGTGTGACTGAAAGTGTCCACAGGAATGTCCACTAATGGACTGAAAGATCTGGATGTTTGCAGAGATTCATTCTGTTCAGAATAACAGGACACATGGAGCTGCTCCAGACCTTCTCGAAGATTATTCTTTTTCTCCATGTCTTCAACAGTGTGCAATGCAATCCCGCCATTGAGATCTGAGACAGAGAGACAGTCACTTTATTCCACTGTTTCATAAGTGATGCTAAAAGAGCTTATGAGACTGTCCACTAGCCATGAGTATCGTAAGGAATTTAAAGTCAATATGAAGACATAAATGTTGTCGTTTACTTTTTTATAATAACAAATAACAAAATGTTTGTCTTTGTAATCTTTTATCAAATTATAATAATGTGCTCCACCGCTGAAACTACTTTTCTTTTTGGCTGATGTCACTATACCCTCTTATTTATTTTTGAAAAAATAAGAAAGCAACATTTTTCAGTTTTTGGATGCATCCATTAATTCTCAATGTGATAATGTACAGTAAATATAGGAATGCATTTACTGATGTTAATGAACAGAACCGTATTGTACAGTGATAACTAAATGTATATTAAAATGAAGTGAAATGACCCACAGATGTGTTAGAGTTGAATGTTATTCAGATAACATGTTTTTCAACTTTTGAGGAAATGCAGTGCCAGTGTCCCCGTATGTGGACATCATGTTTATCAGTGCGCTGATGCGTGAAAAATTAACAAATATTTTAAAGCAGCATATCAAACGAAACTAGAGACTCTCCTCTTTACACCCAAACAGGTTTCAATGAAAAAACATAAAGAGATTTCTTACTAGCGGCACTTTTGTTGGCGCTGCGCCCGTAGAAGCGCTTCACAGAAATCAGCGTCATGTTGTTGTGTCACGTGACTCAATGCGGCAGAAGTTTAACCCTTAAAATGACAGTCTAGAGTGTTGTGAACAATATTCAGTCAGCTTTTATTCATTTAAACTATGTGTTGCATATAGCTACGCCAAAATACAATGTCCACGCATGTGTACGCGGGGTCACACGAGGTTAAAATGATTCTGGTTCCTTAATTTCATGAATGTTTCTTCCAGTACTTTTGGTTGTTCTTAAAGTACTGTATATTTGTTATTGTGTGTAGCCAGTGAAGACATCACAATATGAAGATGTGTTCTCTTTTTATTACAGGGTTGCTGCAGGGTCATATTATAAAATCATATTTAAGACTTTAAGACCTTTTTAAAGATCTGAACAAATAAAATTAATACCTTGTGTCCATAGCAGAACACAAACACACACAATCTCAAAATAAATCATGTATCACAGATTCTTTGACTCAGACAGGATGGGGCACACATACAACAAGGCCTTAACACTGAAAACATGTTATCTGCCAGATTAATATTAATATTAAATATGTTGAAAGAAAAGCAATAATGGATTAATCTGACGATGGCTGTTAAAATTAATAGCCTAAATTAAATGCGTTAAATAAAAGTCTTTCCTTCCTGTGACGGGGCGAGCCAGAGGGGCTTCAAGAGTCCAAATTTAATGAAATCCCAGATGCAGTTTATTGTGCAACCAAAATACCAATAATAACCCCCCCCAAAAAAACATTTGATGCATAACACTGGACTTAAAATTAAACAAGCCCAAAATACACTGGGGACTCTTATTTTGAAATGTCCAATGTCCGTGCATCACTGCTTCCAGCTGCTCATTTAAACAGATAAGGAAATAAAATATGCACTCTTGCAATAATCTACAACATATTACAATATAAACACTTCTAACACATTGTCATTACTCATCAACAGTGAATCATCAGTGATCCCTTGTCATAAATGTCCGGTACTCACTGATTGCGGACCGCTCTGCAACAACTAGAAACAGAATCACGAGCTCCCCGCATGCTTGGAACAGTGCCACATATTTTAAAGACACAGCGCATGCATTTATTGAATTAAATCATATCCTTCTGAAGTTAAATAATCACATTAGGCCATGTCGCAATTCCTATCTTCCCGTACCCAAATTGAAGACCTCTATAAATGAAAATTAAGACTTTTGTTATATTATTTAAAATATTGAAGACTTTTTATGACCTTAAATTTGAGAAAACTGAATATAAGACATTTTAAGATTTTAAGGACCCGCGGGAACCCTGTATTATCTTTATATTATTCCGTGGCACTCAGTCTTTCGCTCTCATCACATTCAATTTAGACTGCAAACTCACAACACTGAAAAAAACATTGTTTTGTTTTGTCATGGTGCAAAACAAATTCATTAGTGGTGCAGGAAACACTGTTAAGAGTATTTCAGAGGAAGAATACACGTGCAAGAACCGTTAATGGAACCGAAAACATTCAGTTCCAGTAAGAGCTCAATAATAACTGGTTCTCAATTTACAACTCTACACCCCTTGTAAGTTTCAAGAGGCTTGAGGTTTGGGGGGTCTGGGTATCTCAGCGAGTACTGTCGTTGACTATCACACCTGGAGTCGCGAGTTTGAATCCAGGGTGTGCTGAGTGACTCCAGCCAGGTCTCCTAAGCAACCAAATTGGCCCGGTTGCTAGGGAGGGTAGAGTCACATGGGGTAACCTCCTCGTGGTCGCTATAATGTGGTTCTCGCTCTCAGTGGGGCGCGTGGTGAGTTGGGCATGGATGCTGCGGTGGGTGGCGTGAAGCCTCCTCACGCGCTATGTCTCCAACAAGTCACGTGATAAGATGCGCGGATTGACGGTCTCAGACGCGGAGGCAACTGAGATTCGTCTTCCTCCACCCAGATTGAGGCAAGTCACTACGCCACCACGAGGACTTAGAGCGCATTGGGAATTGGGCATGCCATATTAAGGAGAAAAAAATCCCCCCCTTACCCCCCACCCCCCCAAAAAAAAAGAGGCTTGAGGTTTATAAGGTGAAGAGGTACAGCAGAGGGAATTATTGTCAAGGATGTTGGATATATTTTGAGAAATGAAGCTCACCTGGTACAGGTGTAATGAGGATGCGTCTGGGGGCGTGGCCTGTCTGAGGGGAACGCAGTGGAGAACTTTCACCTAAATTAACCAAAACAAATATAACGAAGAATCTATCAGTAACCATAAACCAAATTAGCACTCAAAACAAAATAAACTATTCAAATAAACAAAATATATTACGATTTGGTATTCTTATTTAATAAGAGCTCTTAGGAAATTTACGTGAGCGACTCTTCAGAAAATCATAAGCTTCTTCTTCAAATGGAGCCACCGTGCTGTTAAAACCAGGAAGATCATCAGAGGAGACCAGCGTTCTGAGAAAATAGATCATGCTGTCATAAGCTTAAGTTTTCAGTTATAACTTTAGAAAGGTTTTCAAAATTATTCTGAGATTGTAACATTTGTTTTGATATAAGTGTCTAAAAAGCAACATCTTCCTTTGAAATAGTTAAATATTTAATTGATCTGACACACATACCGTATTTGTTTTTTAAGTCAGTACAGTTGTAATTGTATTTAAACAGTATTTAAAAATTGTTAGGGCCTAGATGACTAAAAGTCAAACCCATTGAAGGAAGAACATTGTGAAATCACTTTTACAATATATAGCTATTCCATTTAAAATAAGCAATTTGGTTTTCGACTTTCGGCCCAGTTTGTCTAGAATTTTCAGTTTTGGCCACAAAGTTTCTCATTTATTTTATTTTATTTTTAATATATATGTTTATATTTATACACTTGTATATGTTAACCAGGAGAAGACTTGCAAAAGACAACATACAGTTGCTCAAAAACATTTGCCTCAATTCCAGCTTTTACACAGTCTTAAAACGTCATTTAACATCCGCAGATTTTATACAATCAGTTTTCATTCAGTGGTCAAGAATTTTCATTTCGGTGCACCACAATCTCTGATGTCGTAATCAGACTCATCAAGACATGAAAATTAATTAGCATGTTCCCACTCAAAATGAAAATGCTGCGTGACACCAGAACATGTTTAAATGTTTATGTTGTGTTCCACTCAACTCAGAAAGACTTCTTGCAGAAGTGCAACAGAATGGGTCCATGTAACGCTTTACAATCCATTTGTCAGACAATATCAATCCAAATGCAAAAATAGAAAAACAGCTTGAAACTTTCATTTTTCCCGGTTACTTCTAGAATGGATAATTGATCTCTTTCTGACTTCAGAAATTATTTTTTTAAATAACTGACTCATCACCAATTTTCTATTTTTCATTTTTTTGTGTGCAGTGGGCTGTACCATTAGCGCGGAGTGTGGGTTAGGGAACTGACTGCTTTTTACTGCATGGACGTTAGCAGGGGTCCAACCTAATTATTATTATTAATAATAATAATAATATTAATAATAATAATGTATGTATTTAGGCCTTTATATGGAGCGGTTACTTTATTTACCAGGGCATCGTTTCCCAAATGCATCGTAAGCATAAGTAGATCGTGGAATCCATCTTAAGATTCATCTTAGTTTTGCGGCCTGTTTCCCAAAGCCATCTTAACGCAAGTAGTAGGCTGTAAGGGGGTTTAGAGGAAAGGAGGAGGCGAGAACCGGCTTGACAACTTAAATAATAATTTATTAACCAAAAACACAACCAAAAACACACAACTAAAAACACAGCACAGCTGTCTGTAATTCTCTCTCTCTCGAACTGTCGTCCCCGGCCGCCTTTATCCCTCGCGCGCCCCATCAGGCTAATTGGGGACCGGGTGTGTCTCATTCCAACCCGGCCCCGCCCTCCTCGGCTCTACATAGGCCTACTTGAAAATGTTCGTAGATTTACGAGTGCTCTGGAGCAATCGTAGAGTGGCAAGAACATCGTAAGGACACAGATTATGCAGACACCTGCAGGACAATTTTGGAATTACACTGTGACGAGGAGGAGGGCGGGGCCGGGCCATGAGAACACGCGAATCGGCTAATCAGCCAGGAGGGGGATAAAGACGAGCCGAAGGCGCCAGTTCTAGAGAGGGAGAGCCACATGCGGCTGCTGTGTGTGTGTGTGTGTGTGTCTGTGTTTAAGTTGATTTAAGTTAATTTATGTTTTTAAAAGTTACGTTTACTGTCCAGCCGGATACCATCTCCTCCTTGCCACCTTACCCCATTACATTGGTGCCGAAACCTGGGAAGGAGGAGGGATGCACTGTCGAGGAGTCCTCGCTGCTGCCATCCACCAGGGGAGCAGCCGCGGCCATCTGCTTGGGGGACGGAGGGGTCACTGCCGGCCACCGAGTGTCGGAGGAACTGCTGTCGTCTGCCAAGAAAGGGGAGGAGCTGTTCCGTCCGCCAGGGGTCAGAGGACTCACTGCTGTCCACCAGGGGAGGAACGGGCTGTCGTCTGCCAGAGGTCAGAGGAGTGGTTGAGGACCAGGTGACAGCGTGTCCGGAGACCGGCAAGCCAGTTTTCTCTCTCCTCTCTCTCTGTCGCTCTGCCTCGCTCTTTCCCTCTTCCCTTTCCCTCCCCTCGTCTCTCCCAGGGCTCCAGAAAGGCAGGGAAGACCTGCCAGCAGGCACGGCCGTAAGGGCAACACCCCCCCTCCAGGAAGGGAGGGGAGTACGTCATGCCGGGGGTTTCCCCAGCCTGACTCGGGCGATGGAGGAGTGTGATGAGGATGAGGGTGGGGCCGGGCCGTGAGGACACATGCCCGGCCCTGAATCAGGCTAATCAGCTGGGAGGGGGATAAAGACGAGCCAGAGGAGCCAGTTGGAGAGAGAGTGAGACACATGCAGCCACTGTCTGTGTGTGTGTCTATGTGTTTGTGTTTAATTTGATTTAAGTAAATTTATGTTATTAAAAGTTACGTTTACTGTTCAGCCGGTTCCCGCCTCCTCCTTGCCACCTTACCCCGTTACATACACGTAATGCAATTTAAATACCTATAGCTACATTTTATGATCATTTAATATCATTATACACATGTCAGAGAGAATTATCTGTATCTCCGACAACCAATAATACTCTTGCCCGCACATGTTGTGTAGCATTGCTGTTAACGTTATCACTTTTGAGAGTAAACAGCAGTCCTCCCTTTGATTGGTGAATGTCCCTAAAGTGCAGATTCCACGCGTCTCCTTATTTTGTGTATGTGTATAAACATTTCCATCAAGGTAAATTACAAATGTCTATAAAGTTACACACAAATATAGTGAAATTACAATGACGAGTGTAATGGTAATCTAAGAGTCTATGTTGCATTGATATAACAGAGTGACGTGTGTCCGTACGTGACATGTGCAGTGAATACTGGAAATACACAGGCCAGAGCGAGCCCAGAGATGCCCCATGTTGTATTATTGTTCTACGGTTAACAATAAAGCATAGAAATGGAGCAGTTCATGTGACCCCTCATCTACTCCAACCATTCTAACATTACAACGAGCAGCCCTATACGGTCACATTTCAGCACACATGTGATGTGATTCGTCAGTGCCAGTTTCTGCCAGCCAGCGAGAGATCAAACCTCTATCGTCAACTCACTGTGCGGAGCAAACAACGCAAAGCTGAACCCTATGCTTGTGTAGAGAAGTGCTTGGTGCCAAGTTGGCGCTCAGTGGGTCGAGCGAATGGTTTGTGTGCCAACCCCACCGCATGGCAAAGTTAGCACGTGTGCCTTCGGTTTTCGACCCCTGGGCAAGCCTTTTAAACTGCTCCTCAATATACATGCAGTTGGTTCCCTAATCCACACCCCCGTGCTAATAGTACAGTCCACAGCGTTGGTATGGTCTGAAACACGAATTGTAACGTGTTACACAGACCCGGTCTGCCACTTGAAGTTGGACTTCCAACTATTAAGCTCAGAAATCTAGAATTCCAATTTCACTGAGATGTGGTTGTATGACATCACATGAACATGGCAGCACCCAGGGAGATGTACACATATAGGGGGAGAGGAGGTGTAAAATGTTTGTATGTTTATATGTAGTCCGCTTCTCCATTTTTCTGTGTCTGCCTTTCCCGTTTACCCCAGTGATAAATATCCACACTTTTCCCTCTTCCCAGGTGTGTGTTTGCACATGATAGAGGCAGAATGATTCATTTAGATGGCCGGTTGTATATGTAATTTAACAATATAATTATTGATAACCTGCCAGCTTATTTTCTTTAGGCAAGTCACTTATTTTGAGCTCATTTTGTCAAAGCAGGATGCTTGTTTTTCAAACAAAACTGCTCGAAATGGAAGACTCGACAAATCTTGAGGAGAGCCAAGGGCACAGATCTGAAAATGTGAGTGAATATATACAGCTGTCCTTCAAGCACTGTCTTCATCTTGTTTAAACATCTCTTTTCATCTTTCTCTTCTTTTAAACAAAAATCTGTCTCATTATTCGCACTCATTCCTTCAATACTCAATCACACAGCAGCACTCATGATCGCCTTCACTTCCGTAGAGGGTTTTTAAAGTCTCTTAGTAACCTGTAACACCTGTCTTCACTAATTAACCAACCCACATCATTTAGCCCATTAATGGGTTGTACATACCAAACAGCACCTGAAGAGGGTGTCAGAGATTCAAGTGTTCAACATTAAAATACAGAAACGCCTGTAAAACTGGGCAGATCCACAATGAAATACATTTTCAGGGTTGCTGCAGATTTAAGACATTTTAAGACCCTTTTCAAGACCTGAACAAATAAAATGAATACGGTATTCCCATACCAAAACAAACCCAAACAATCTCAAAACAAATAATGTATCACAGACTCTTAATCAACATGACCTCATCACTGATCATCAGTAAAACAGGGTAGGATATATGCAAGTTTAATATACTCAAGACATGTTTTACACACACACACACACACACACATATATATCTCACATTGTGGCTTTTGTACCATTATATAAATAGATACAAATTAGAGGTCGACCAGTACTGTATTTCACTGATACGATAATGTGCAGAAAGAAAGAATAGTTTTTAAAATTGGTAGCTTATATTAAATGTTCGTAGTCTTTCCTTCCTGTGATGAGGAGGGCCAGACAGAGGCTACAAGAGTCCAAATTTAATTAAATTCCAGATGCACTTTATTTATGGGGGGGATTTGATTCATAGTGTGGAACTTTTAACTTTAAAGGCTGAAATACAGCGGGGACTCTTATTTTGAAATGTCTGCGCTTCACTGCTTCCAGCTGCTCATTCAAACAGTTAAGGGAAATAAAACGTGCACTCCTACAATAATCTATATCATATTACACTATAAACAATTCAAAGTAAACATTGTCATATTTCATCAACACTACATCATCATCATCATCAACAGTTGATCTTTAGTGATGCATGTCATAAATTTCCAATATGGCTTAATGATTGTGAACTGCTCTACAACAGCTAAAAACACTCACAAGCCCCCGCGTGTTTGGAGAAAATACAACAGAGCTGTGTTTTCACTCTGATGGACGCAGCGCATGCATTTATTTAATTAAATCATATTCTTTTGAATTTGATACTCATATTAGCTCATATCACGATTCCTGTCTTTCCACCCGCAAATTTAAGACCTCTTTAAATGATAATTAAAACTTTTGTTGTATCATTTAAGACTGTTATGACTTTGTTTTGGGGGGCGGGGGGGGGGGGGTCTCCCCTTTTCTCCCCAATTTGGAATGCCCAATTCCCAATGCGCTCTAAGCCCTCGTGGTGGTGTAGTGATTCGCCTCAATCCGGGTGGCGGAGGACAAATCCCAGTTGCCTCCGCGTCTGAGACCGTCAATCCACGCATCTTATCACATGACTTGTTGGAGACATAGCACGTGAGGAGGCTTCACGCCACCCACCGCAGCATCCATGCCCAACTCACCACACGCCTCACCGAGAGCGAGAACCACATTATAGCGACCACGAGGAGGTTACCCCATGTGACTCTACCCTCCCTAGCAACCGGACCAATTTGGTTGCTTAGGAGACCTGGCTGGAGTCACTCAGCACGCCCTGGATTCAAGACTTTTTATGACCTTAAATTAGGGAAAACTGAATTTAAGACATTTTAAGACTTTTTAAACATCTGCGGGAACCCTGAAGTCAATTCAGTTCAGCTGAATTTATTTTATTTGTATGGCGTTTTCCACAGTACATATTGTTGCGCACCTGTTAGGAGTGTTGTGTGTGTAATCTCACCTGATCTCTCTGAGTAGCAGAAGTTTCTCTGGTGTGTTCAGGATTGCCAGTAGCGCGTGTACAAGAGTCTCCAGCTCTCGGTCTGATACAAACTGCAACAAAAGAGGAAATAAGCTTCATCTCTACAGGAAGAAAACCTTTGATTCTGTGACATCATCATAGCTCATACCCTCTGACAGATGTCCATGAGTTCAGCCACATCTTCATCCTCCAGCAATCTGACGGCCATTTCTCGCACCTGAGTCAGAGCGTCTAGCTCACATACATCATTATTATACCTGCCTAAAGAAACATTAAGTATGGTTACTATTTAATAAGATATATTTAAAGCTGCAGTGTCTAATTTCTGCCTTTGAAATTGAAAAAAATTGTGTTCAAACAGGTTTCCAGAATACTCCCCTTGTTTTCCATCGGCCGAATAAACAAACAGTCCGGCCCCAAACTGTGTGAAGGATGTTCTTAAGTGAACTTATTAGCAGAGGTTAAATTGGGGAATCTGTCATGGTTTATTCATCCGCATGTTGTTCCAAACCCGAATGATTTTTTTTTCGTGGAACACCAAAAATGTTACGCTCATTATATGGAAAAAAGATTAAATCAAAGTTGACTCTGAGACTAACATTCTGCATAACATCTCCTTTTGTGTTCAGTGGAGGGAAAAAGCCATA
>NC_059375.1:44374607-44379607 GCF_019703515.2 Myxocyprinus asiaticus
CATTCAGTCTAATTTTCAGTTCAAGCACCACCCTCATTATTTCATTGAATATCTCGGCCTCTGAGTGGACTAGAAGCTCAATCTAGGTGTCATTAGAAAGCTGAGATCCTCCCCTTTGCACTATTTATTCATTAATAGTTGATAACACATGTTTCTGATAATTTGTTTTGCATGCTTTTCCTTCTGGGTGGCATATTTTGTTCTGGACATCTAAGATATAACATTAGATTATTCAGCCAAGCAAGCTCACAGACAAGTAAAAAATGGCTAATTAAAAAAAAAAAAAAGCAGATATAAAGTTCTTGTCTATTTGGGGCTTACAGCAGCAGTTGTCAGTGCATAAAAGAGATGTTTGTATTTGATGACTTAAATAATATTTCACTTTGTGATTCTTTTGAAAATCTTTTGAACTGTGGTATTACAGCAACAAAATAAACTATACAGTCACATTCCTGAGAATGAGAGCTTTCATTTGATATATGACTTGTCCATTTATGTGCTATGTGAAGGACTTTTATTTTATATAAATATTTCTACCCCATTACCTCTAGGGGGCGCTAATTTTCAACGCGAATGTTTCGAGGCCTTATTTTGTTATTTTAAGTAACATAAATGCAGAAGTGATGGTTGTCCCTGAAAAGATCAGCTTTCAAATGATACCTCATATGTCTGAGTTATGTTTACAGAGACTTTTAAGCGTAATTTTTTTTCACTATATAGCGCCTGCCTTTTGAAACTTTGCAGTGCAAGTTATAACATTTGGGTGAAAGATTATGAAGACAAGCATCTTTTGCAGATGAATCATTCACAATAAGACCAGAAACATGTATTAAAAAGTAAATAAAATCAATTTGAATTTCATATTGACTCTATTAAAGGATGCACAGAGTTTGCAGGAGTACCTGATCCAGGAACAGAGTGAATAATCCACACATGATACACACACACACACACACACAGAAACTTGAGAATCATGTTAGCCATCTGTCACAATTCAACACCGCTGCTCTTGTGCTGCTAGTGTGTGTGTGAGTATGTATGTGTGTGTGTGTGTGTGTGTGTGTGTGTGTGTATGTGTGTGTATGTGCATGTATGTGTGTGTGAGTGTGTGTGTGTGTGTGTGTGTGTGTGTGTGTATGTGTGTGTGAGTGTGTGTGTGTGTGTGTGTGTGTGTGTGTGTGTGTGTGTGTTTAACTCACTTTAATAGTCAGTATAACATGATTTTGACTCTTCAACACTTCCACTGCTCTATTATGGCTGATATTTTCAAAGTTCACGCCATTTGCTGACAGGATCTGATCCCCCATTTTAACTCCGCCCTGTTCAGCCAGACCACCAGGATCCAACCTGCCGACAGTCAGTCAGACACAACGTACCAAAGGACAAACAGACATGAGTGTAATACTTCTGTACTGCACAATAAATCATAAATAATACATGTTTTCTTTAAATACATGGTAAACTTAAAGCTGCAGTGTGTAATTTCTGTACTACCAGCGGCACCAAAGAGAACTGCAAAAACAATCACTGTTACTTACTTGGATACATAGATCCCCAGATTGTATTCTAGTCCTCCGCGGATGTTGAGGCCCAGACAGGGCTGACTGTGAGAGAGATGCAGGTGAACCGTTCGACACAGAGCTCCATCTGAACTATACATTGAAACACGAGCATCTGATTCCTCTACGACCATTCGACGATGAATCAGATCCACCCTAAACACACATTCACACACACTGAGACTCAAAGCACTCACTTTTGGACCTCTTGAGTGATTGAATAAGTGTGTGTCACTCACCATGTGGTTTTCTCATTAGTGTAGCGGACTCCAGGTACACGCCCAACCCGCTGAATGACCAATCGGAGGCAAGTATGACCCGTCAACACCTTCACAGCACTGCTCATACTGAGGTTCTCAAGACTTACCCCGTTCACCTCCAATAACTTATCACCAACACACAGACCTGCCAGATCTACACACACACACACATCATTGAATATGGACTGGATTTGTTAAACACATGACGGGCCAAAATTATCCACAATAAAGATGAATAGAAAATAAAAAGATTAACAAATAGCTAAATGTGAAACATGATGATTGATATAAAAAAGGTTATTTTGTACTTCTAAAACATTTTTGCACTTTTGTTTTTCCAGTTTAAAACAACAGTACCCACATTTTACATGTATGTACTGTATATGATAGAACATTACAAATTCATACTATACATTTCCACGGAAATGTCAACCACATCATGGAAAATAAAAAGTTGAAACCAAAGGAACATAACGCCCTTTTAAATTTTGCATAACAGTGATAATGGCCCACTTGATGAGGACTTGCGGTCTCGTGGCCTCCATTTGCGCATTCCTGCAATGTCCATGAGACTGTAGGATGTCTCATTTGAAATTTTAGCACCACGAGGGGTGCTCGCAAGCAACCCCTTTGCACCCTCAATGCGTCCTTAGGCTGAGCCCACATAAGTGCGGACAGGGCCATAATGGATAATGGATAACGCCGTCCAGACCGCTAGAGGGCGCCGCTTGCTCACACAGTGCTGACTGAAGCGCTGAACACTTTAGTAATCGCACAAGGTCATATTGCGATTTCAATCTTAATTCAATCAATCATGCAGAACAATGGATATTATAGCGATGTCTCAGAAGTCAAAGTCTGCTGGTTTCAAAGTGTTTTGAATGGTTTCCCTCATCATGTAGCCCATAGGTAAGTGCCGTTTCACAACTGTCACATCAGTTTATGATGTTTTTTCCACATTAACGTGAGAATGAGAAAGAATAAAATTGTGGCCAACCATTCTACATATTGTGGCTATAATTATTTCTGGATTGTGCATTTAAATTCACAGAGTTTTTAAAAAGTGTGTTACAATTTAATTATAAATAAACTATCGGTTTTTCACATCAACGTTTTCATGCTTATAACTCATATGGCGATTGTTTTAATTTGGTCAATAATTTGCCAATAAATATCGGCAGCCGATAGATCGGTGTTTCCCTAATAAATCATGAAATGATAATAAAATAATTTAAAAAAAATAATATATATGATAAAATCTCCAGCGGACCATAAAATATTGTCTCCCAATCTGACCCTGGTCAAAAGTCTGACTAAGTGAGACTAGCTCGAGCCCTAAGCCCCTTATAAAAACCTCTTGACATGTTTAGATTTTAATGAAGACATGATTTACTATGATTATTAAGCAGTTGTTATTGCCTGTTGAGAGGCCTCCAATGTATGTGATGTCAGATTTTAATATCATTGTGGGAACACTTGGTCACACACAGACTCTCTCACCTGCAGCGCTGTTTTTCTGCACTCTGCTGATGAAGACACTGAGTCCATGTTCAGATCCTCCTCTCACACTGAAGCCCAGCTGACCATCATGACCTCTGACAACTGTCAACCTCACGATCTCACCTGCAGACAGACACAAGCAGCGTTCAGCTCCAACACACTCTGAGTCAGCCCTGATGTACCCTAATCATTAAAGATCATCACATTTACATTTTTATGAGGTGTTTAATTATTCATGTTGTGGTGTTGTAAACTGCACTCATGTATCGCTTTCTCTGATGTACTGATTTGTTTTTAATCTAAATGTTAAAGCAATATGTTCTGCACATGCGAGATGATGTTTTTAGCGCACGAAAAATTTGTGCACGTGGGAGATGATGTTTGAGCGCACGAAAAATTTTCTGCACGCGTGAGATGTTTTGAGTGCACAAAAAATGTTCTGCACGCGCGAGATATTTTGAGCGCACAAAAAAATTTCTGCATGCGCAAGATGTTTTGAGTGCACTAAAAATGTTCTGCACACGCAAGATGATGTTTTGAGCGCACAAAAAATTGTGCACGCACGAGATGATCTTTTGAGCACACTAGAAATGTTCTGCAAGCGCGAGATGAGGTTTTGAGGCCACAAAAATTTTTGTGCACGCGCAAGATGTTTTGAGCGCACTAAAAAATGTTCTGCATGCGCAAGATGATGTTTTGAGCGCACTAAAAATGTTCTGCACGCGCGAGATGATGTTTTGAGCGCACCAAAAATTGTGCACACATGAGATGATATTTTGAGCACACTAAAAATGTTCTGCAAGCGCGAGATGATGTTTTGAAGCGCACGAAAAATGTTCGTGCACACGCAAGATGTTTTGGGCGCACAAACAATGTTCTGCAAACGCGAGATGTTTTGAGCACACTAAAAACGTTCTGCACGCGCGAGATGATGTTTTGAGCACACAAAAAATTGTGCACGCACGAGATGATATTTTGAGCACACTAAAAAATTTTCTACAAGCGCGAGATGATGTTTTGAGCGCACAAATATTTTTGTGCACGCGCGACATGTTTTGAGCGCACAAACAATGTTCTGCACGCGCAAGATGATGTTTTTAGCGCACGAAAAATGTTGTGCACGTGGGAGATGATGTTTGAGCACACGAAAAATGTTCTGCATGCACAAGATGATGTTTTGAGTGCACGAAAAATGTTCTGCACGTGCGAGATTATGTTTTGAGCGCACTAAAAATGTTCTGCACACGCGAGATGTTTTGAGCACACAAACAATTTTCTCAAACGTGAGATGTTTTGAGCGCACTAAAAATTTTCTGCACGCGCAAGATGTTTTGAGCGCACTAAAAATGTTCTGCACGTGCAAGATGATGTTTTGAGCGCACCAAAAATTGTGCACGCATGAGATGATATTTTGAGCACACTAAAAATGTTCTGCAAGCGCGAGATGATGTTTTGAGGCACACAAACAATTTTCGTGCACGTGCAAGATGTTTTGAGCGCACACAAAATGTTCTGCACGCGCGAGATGTTTTGAGCGCACTAAAAATTGTGCACGCACGAGATAATATTTTGAGCACACACAAAATGTTCTGCACATGCGAGATGATGTTTTGAGCGCACAAAACATTTTGTGCACGTGCAAGATGATGTTTTTAGCGCACGAAAAATTTTTTTGCACGTG
>NC_059375.1:44394607-44407107 GCF_019703515.2 Myxocyprinus asiaticus
ATGCAGTAGAAACAGTTGTCACAAATATTATTTAATATTAAGATACATAACATTAATTCAGCGATGACAAACACAGATCGACTGTCACGACACCATACAGATCCGTTAAGGTTTAGTCTCACTCCTCGTCTTCATCTTCCTCCTGTACACAGAAACAAACAGCAGACATGTCAAACACCTGCTGTGTGATATCAGCATCATCTCTGATAGATTCACTCTCATCTGACTCAATATTTCTGTCTACTGTCATCATATGTGTGTGTTCTTTTTCTGTAGCATACAGATGTCTTAAGGCAAAACCAATAATCAGTCAGTATGCAAACAGATGTTAGAAAGAAGACCAATCACAACTCAGTAGGGAAAATAACCTCGGATAAACATTGGACAATTAATTGGCCTGGTAGATATATTGTTGTAGTATCATACAGCTGGTGTTGTAGTTCTGGTAGTGATATGAACGTCACCTCTCTTTCAGACTGTGGTTCGGGGTCAGCTGACTCCTCATGTCTCACTGCCGTGTCTTCAGTCTCTGGTCTGTCTGCGTGCTGTGTGGAGAGACCACAATGATGTCATCATTCAATGTGAATTAAACCCTCCCCTTCATTAAACTCTCACTGCAGCATATTGAACTCAGAGTAAGCCGTGAGCACTGAGTGCATGGTGTCCAACTTTCTACACTCTTTTTTGACGGTTTATGAAGTGCATCATCCGGGTACTCGTAGAACACTTCTTTTTGATGCATTTTAAGTGTTAACATACTACTTGCACTACAAAAAGGCATAGAATAGTGTAGAGGTGTGCGGTTTGTGATTTACAGCCACTGGAATCCTTTTATTTAGAATATTTATTTTTCAGGACTATAACATGGGGAAGAAAAATCACTCTGCGATCAGTGTCTTCTCTTTCACTGCTCTTTTTGTTGTAATGATGTTTCTTTTGTGAACGAATCAGCCTTTTTGAACAAATGTATTAAGTGTACAAATAGCTCTCATTCACCTCCATACACTGACTGATATTTCTTGTTCACTGACGTCTTTCCCTCCCAATAGCATTTCAGTGCGGTCTGTGAAGGAGCATATCATTGGTTTCACCCGCTGAATGAATACACCCTCACTGAACCAGTCGAGTTGGTCATTTGAGTCTGAACGAGATGAGATGTCTCGTTCATGGATTAACTGAATGTACTGGGACACTGGTTCGCAAACGAAATGAATGACTCGGTCTTCTCGTTCGTGAATGAGCATCTGCTCACTGACTGAAAAAGTGGAAGCTGTTGTTCGTTAAGTTTGGCATTTGGTTCAATCGCGTTTGACAAAGAGAGAAAGGAAATGCACTAAAACAAGTTTACAGGTATGCACAAAACATAATCCCCAATTCATGAATGTGTAAAAATTACTTAAGACCCTATAGTTAAAATAACATTTGGTGCAACATTTTGGCATTTGTGGACTTGCATTAGCATGGTTTAGGTCCTATTTAGCAGACGGCTACCACTTTGTCTATGTAAATGAGGAATTGTCAAACCAAACAAAAGTTAAGTATGGAGTGCCACAGGGATCAGTTTTAGGGCCTCTGCTTTTCTCCTTATATATGCTTCCCCTGAAAATATTATCAGGAATCATGGAATAAGTTTCCACTGTTATGCTGACGATACCCAACTTTATATTTCTGCGAAACTTGATGAAATTTCACAATTCTCCAAATTAGCAGAGTGTATCAATGAAATCAAAGATTGGATGGCCAGAAATTTCCTCCTACTCAATTCCAACAAAACAGAGGTACTAATTATTGGACCAAAAACCTCTAAAAATAAGCCACTAAAATATAATTTGACTCTCGATGGATGTACTGTTACAGTGTTAATGTTAATGTTCTTCAACAGTGAAGAGCTTACGTGTTATATTTGATACCAATCTGTCCTTTGAAAATCAAATTACCAATGTTTATAGAACAGCATTCTTCCACCTCAGAAATATTGCTAAATTACGACACATGCTCTCTGTTTCTGGTGCCGAAAAACTAATTAATGCATTCATGACCTCAAGACTAGATTATTGTAATGCATTACTGGGAGGATGTTCAGCAAGATCAATAAATAAACTTCAACTGGTTGAAAATGCAGCTGCCAGAGTGCTGACTACAACCAAGAAATATGATCATATTAGCCCCATTTTATCATAGTTACATTGGATACCTGTTAAATTTCATATTAATTTTAAATTCTGTTAACTACATACAAAGCTTTGAATGGTCTAGCTCCACAGTACTTAAGTGACCTTCTGACATGCTATATTCCATCACGTTCATTCTGGCTGTTAATAGTATCTAGAATATCAAAATCCACAAAAGGAAGTAGATCCTTTTTCTATTTGGCTCCTAAACTATGGAATAGTCTCCCTAACACTGTTCGGGATGCAGACACACTCACTCAGTTTAAGTCTAGACTAAAGACTCATCTATTTAGCCAGACATTTGTGTTTTATGTTTTTTTCTTCTTTTTGGAGGGTGGGGATGTGTTAAAGAAATGAAGTAGGGGGGCGTTCACCAAAAATAGGTTGAGACCACTGCCCTAGGCTAATGATGTCAACAAAAGCTAATTAGAGTCAGGAGTTGGCAAACCTGGAATCCAATTAATGAAACGAGATTGGAAGTGTGGGTTAGCGCTATTTCGATAAAGAATTATTGCTTTGCATAAAGCCGGAAAGGGTGACAAAGTTATCTTGAAGAGATTTGATATTCATCTGTCCAGTTAGACAAACTGTCTATAAATGGAGATGATTTAGTACTATAGGTACTCTCACTAGAAGTGGCCGTCCAGCCAAGATGACTCAAAGGAACACCACAGAATGCTCATTGAGGTTAAAAAGAACCCTAGAGTGACAGATAAAGACTTGAAGGAATCATTGGAACTGGTTAACATCTCTGTTCATGAGTCTACTATACAGAAAACATTAAACAGGTATGGTGTCCATGGCAGGACACAATGAAGGAAGCAGCTGCTTTCCAACAAAAACATTGCTGCACGCCTGAAGTTTGCCAAAGACCACCATGATACTCCACAACGCAACTGGGAAAATGTTTTGTTTACTGATGAATCTAGTTGAATTGTTTGGCACTATGTATGGCGTAAAAAGGTCACTGCATACCACCATGACAACATCGTCCCAACGGTGAAGTACGGTGGAGGAAGCATCATGATTTAGGGCTACTTTGCTGCTAAAGACTCATCTATTTAGCCAGACATACACCTAATTTATACTTCAACTCACAATTAGGCTGCTTTAGTCAGGTCTGCCGGAACCAGAACCCAGAAACATTGATCGTGATCTATAATTCTGCAATAAATAGAATGGCATCTATGCTAATATTATTTTATTTGTTTCCCTGTCTCAACCTCGGGACTCCTATCCTGAGGTCACCAGAACCGGCTGGATCCAGCTCCGTTCCTGCTTCATGTTGGACTCACTGCTACGTGTCGCTGAGTGATGATGACTAATAGCAGCTGGTGCCAGCCAAACATCACTTCAGTCTATTACGATGGACCTCAGAGGATGAACTGATGCCAACTCCAACCATAAGACATGGGATACTTCATATGCCACTGCCTGAACCAACTGGATTTAGGATGGACCTCACTGAAATTACCGGCCAGTTGAATTACGATGCACCTCATTGATCTCTGCCCGCATCACCTTTATCTAATGATGGACTACACTCTTATAATGGAATACATAGACTATCAATTAATTGCCAACAAAACCCTTCATCAGCCAACTAACAAAGGACAATGCATCAATGTGAACTTCTGCAGTTAATCCAGGATGAACGTAAAAGTTAAGCCCAGATTTTGACAAAATATAGTAAAATAAGACCTGCCATTTATGGCGAAAACAGTCATGATGTTTAAACTGTATATTTAAAGTGTCTTCGTACATTTGAAGACATGTAAATTACATTTGTGTTGCTTTGCCCTGCTTTTAAAGACTGACTTCAGTCTGAGCCAATAGCATTCGAGTTCTGGCTGTGAGGAGCATATTCTTGGTTTGACCCACTGAACGAATACACCATCACTGGTCATTTGAGTCTGAACAAGATGAGACATCTCGTTTGTGAATGAACTGAATGTACTGGTATACTCGTTTGTGAACTAAATGAATGAATCCGTTGTCTCGTTCATGAATGAGGATCAGCTCACTGGCAGAACAAGAGGAAGAGCTGCAAGTCATCCGTTCAGTTTAGCAAACTCGTTCACTAAGAAAAGGGGCCGGATGAATTATGAACAAAAGTGAGTGATGACCGCACGTAACAATGACATAAGGATGTTTTTGACACTCATATAATATCCTAGCTAGTATTGTTGTCTTTCTTTGTATATCTTGATAAAAAGTCGTGCTCAGCAGATCATAATATGATAGATATGCTTTGTTGACATGCAAATTTTAATAAAGGATAATTAGACTTAGATTAGGCTATGGTTGTGAATGACCCTGTGCTTTTGATTCAATGCAATTAACTCATTCAAAATGTAAAAGACATTCATTTGGCACCATCTACAGGCGGAAAGGTGTAATTTGCAGAAATGGTCAATGAATGAATCTGAACCAATTTTTTTGTTGTTATTCCTCTGCTGCAGATGGCTCTCTTGCTCTCTCTCTCTCTCTCTCAGTCTCTAAAGACCCACAGGAAGTGTTGCTATTTACGCATATTATAAGCGACTTTGGGCTTGTTTTTTTCATGAAGTTGCCTATTAATATGGCCAGTTGAGGTTTTTTAGGCTTTTTTACGATTCTTGGCCTGTTCTGAACCTCAGTTTCTCAGCACAGAAACACCAGTTTTTATCAGGGTTTCTGCAGATTTTATGAAGCTAAATTTAAGACTTTATAAAGACCTTTGTAAGGAATACATTTAAGGCAGGGGGGCGGGGGGGCCTGGGTATCTCAGCGAGTATTGACGCCGACTACCACACCTGGAGTTACGAGTTCGAATCCAGGGCGTGCTGAGTGACTCCAGCCAGGTCTCCTAAGCAACCAAATTGGCCCGGTTGCTAGGGAGGGTAGAGTCACATGGGGTAACCTCCTCGTGATCGCTATAATGTGGTTCGCTCTCTGTGGGGCGCGTGGTGAGTTGTGCGTGGATGCCGCAGTGGATGGCGTGAAGCCTCCTCACACGCTATGTCTCCGTGGTAACGTGCTCTACAAGTCATGTGATAAGATGCGCGGATTGACGGTCTCAGACGCGGAGGCAACTGAGATTCGTCCTCCGCCACCCGGATTGAGGCGAGTCACTACACCACCACGAGGACTTAGAGCGCATTGGGAATTGGGCATTCCAAACTGGGGAGAAAAGGCGAGAAAATCCAAAAAAAAAAAGACCTGCTGCCCCATTTGCAAAAAGGCAATTTAAGATTTTTTCAGACCTGCAGAAACTCTGGACTGAGAAGATTAAACTTAGCTGATGCAGAATCTTCACCTCGCTCTCTGTACTCTGTAGACGGTCTGGATGAATCTCTGTTTCTGTCTGTCTCTCGTGAGAATCTTCATCTGGTTCAGCTTCATTCTCTGGATTCACATCTACTTCACTCTTGTCTTTCAGCTGATGAAAGAGTATTTTAGATCAGAGGATTGAAATGGACTCATTATAAAAACTGAACTGAGTGTCACCAACAAATCCACATGAAAGAACATTTACCTGTGCATCTCTGTCCTGCTCTTCAGAAAGTGATTCTTCTGGGTTCACAATGTCTGAGGTTTGTTGACCAGCATCTTCATCTGATTCTTCATTATTTACTTTCTTAAAGGAAATAAAAAAAGAGAAACTGCAGTCACGAGTTCATGAGTAAGAGGATGAGAAACAGCGGGTATTTATTGTAATCATAAGAAATAGTTTAATTTCAGTCTGTTCCAAAGCTACCATATGATTTCAGAAGACTTGGAATGTAGCGTACGAGTCATATGGACTCATTATTTCAAGCTGGGTTCAAGTTGGATCCCATTTTTCGTGACTGTTCACCTGTTCTTCTGCAGTGCTGTTATTCAGCTGTGGTGGATCTGATCTCTCTGGGATCTCCATCACTGCCTCCATCACTGTATCTGATTCAGTCTGATCTGTGGGCGTCGGGTCTCCAGGATCAATGGTGACCTGGGAAAAATAATTCACAGCACATTTCAATGTACTTTCACTGCACGGACTGCAGCATCAAGGGAAGTTTGGGGCAGTGGCGGCTCAGCGGTTAAGGCTCTGGGTTACTGATCAGAAGGTCGGGGGTTCAAGCCCCAGCACTGCCAAGATGCCACTGTTGGGCCCTTGAGCAAGGCCCTTGACCCTATCTGCTCCAGGGGCGCCGTATCATGGCTGACCCTGCACTCTGACCCCAGCCTAGCTGGGATATGTGGAAAAAAAAGAATTTCACTGTATATGTGCAAATGTATAATGTGTGATAAATAAAGAAAATTATTATTAATTAGTTTGAAGGTCACTGAGTGACCTGCAGTGACATCTACAGGCAGAGAGAGGAACAACCACACTTATTTATAGATTATTTTTGTGTGTGTAATGAACTGATTTAAATCTTGAGCAGAATGGATGAGAGTAATGAGCAGATGTTAAGTGACACATACCTCATCATCTCCCACATTTACAGGGGGCAGATGTTCAGGACTGGATTTCTCATGTGCTGGTTCTGATACAGGCTCTTCTGTGCGCTTTCAAAACAACAAAACACTAAAAATCATGAATATATATTAAAGATATATTCTAACAGACACAAACTCTCTGACAAATGCCACTTTAAGGACACAAACACGTCTATTGTGTCTCGTTCTATACATAGAGTGACCAGATTCCTGCTTGTGGAAAACAGGACCGCCCCCTCCCAGCAAAAATGAAATTGACAAAAAAATTCTTTGTTTAATTTTCTCCCCTTTTCTCCCCAATTTGGAATGCCCAATTCCCAATGTGCTCTAAGTCCTCGTGGTGGCGTAGTGACTCGCCTCAATCCGGGTGGCGGAGGACGAATCTCAGTTGCCTCCGCGTCTGAGACCGTCAATCCACGCATCTTATCACGTGGCTTGTTGAGCGCGTTACCGCGGAGACGTAGCGCGTGTGGAGGCTTCACGCTATTCTCCACGGCATCCACGCACAGCTCACCACGCGCCCCATTGAGATTGAACCACATTATTGAGGGCCTGGGTAGCTCAGTGGTAAAGACGCTGGCTACCACCCCTGGAGTTCGCTAGTTCGCTAGTTTTAATCCAAGGCGTGTTGAGTGACTCCAGCCAGGTCTCCTAAGCAACCAAATTGGCCCGGTTGCTAGGGAGGGTAGAGTCACATGGGGTAACCTCCTCGTGGTCGTGATTAGTGATTCTCGCTCTCAATGGGGCGTGTGGTAAGTTGTGTGTGGATCGTGGAGAGTAGCATGAGCCTCCACATGCTGTGAGTCTCCGCGGTGTCATGCACAACGAGTCACGTGATAAGATGCACGGATTGACGGTCTCAGAAGCGGAGGCAACTGAGACTTGTCCTCCACCACCCGGATTGAGGTGAGTATCCGCGCCACCACGAGGACCTACTAAGTAGTGGGAATTGGGCATTCCAAATTGGGAGAAAAGGGGATAAAAAAAAGACTCTGATAAGCATTATATCATTTAATAGTGTTTATGTTAATGAAAGTTTTTATAACGTTATTTCTGTGGTTTATAGCGAAAAAAATATATGTAGGTTCTTTGGACAAACTATCGCCAAAACCAGTTTTAACTGAATTCAGTAAGCATGTATGTTTAGTCGTATGTTGATGAATAACCTTACAACAAATCTAGAGTTCTGACAAACATGCCGCAAATTTCCCACTTATTATTTTCACATGCAAATGAGCTTATGATTCGCTACAAATGTTTGCTAGAAGTTTGCAGCTCTTCGCCGGTACTGGTGAACCTCCAGCAAACCTCAGTAAAGCGTTTGCCTCAAAGCTCATTTGCGTGTGAAAATAATGAGTGGCGAATTTGTGGCAAGCAGGCTTGTGGAGTAACAGAATACTTCTTCACTGTGTAATCAGGATACAAGATCGCTCTCGAGTGAGTTGAGCGTGGTTGCTGCGGTGAATGGCGTGAAGCCTCCACACGCGCTATGTCTCCATGGCAACGTGCTCAACAAGACACATGATAAGATGCGCGGGTTGACGATCTCAGACGCGGAGGCAACTGGGATTCGTCCTCCACCACCCGGATTGATGCGAATCACTACGCGACCACGAGGACTTAAAAGCACATTGGGAATTGGGCATTCCAAATTGGGAGAAAAAAGAACCACATTATAGCGACCACGAGGAGGTTACCCCATGTGACTCTACCCCCCCTAGCAACCGGACCAATTTGGTTGCTTAGGAGACCTGGCTGGAGTCACTCAGCACACCCTGGATTCAAACTCACGACTCCAGGGGTGGTAGTCAGAGTCTTTACTCGCTGAGCTACCCAGACCCCCAAAATTGAAGTATCCTTACATACAGGTAGGTGTAGATCAATGCAAAGTACCTGTAACTGTAACAGCAATTTTTATCAGTGTGCGCTTGCCTTTCAAGAGTTTATCGTAAAATGCAGAGCAATCCAGTCCAAAACTATAATGTATGAAAAGCACTGCCTTCATGACTGTTACACTGAGTCGAGATTTATCCGGAGTCCATGCTGCATTCATTAATGAGAACACACGCTCCACAGATGCAGGTGTCCCAGGGAGGCATAAAACAAACTCCACGACCTTGGCTAAGACTCTGAAGTTGATGGTCTTGCTCTCCAGCTCACGAAAAACATCTGTCCATCTCTCAGACACGGACGTCTTGTTCGTGTTCCACTCAGTTATGCGACGAATGACAATGTTTTTCGTGCAAGCCCACTCATCAAAGTGTGTGGTTTCGTCAATCAATCTGAGAGCGGGGATTCTGGAGTAGAAGTGTTCGAGACTGCTCTGAATGTCTTTCTGCTGTGGGATGTCTCTCAGTAGGGCCCTCACAAGTTTTTCTGTGTTCTCCAATGAGCAGCTCCAATTTTGGAGGTAATCCACCGATGCTGAATAAACGTTTCTCACTGCACAAAAGAAATCATCCGCTCGCATGTCACCAGCTTCAACCAGGGCATCTAACTGCTTTTTAATGTCAGAGGGTATGAATGATTCCTCAAGCCTGGCCTGCAAGACTTTTCTCAGGTCATGAATGTGCACAGCTATGACCGTGCACAACAGAATGATGAGCAAAAAGTCCTTCACTTGCGTGCACCTTGTCAGATTCTGAACTTTGCTTCATGGAAAAGCGAGCTCCACAAATCTCACACCTCACTTTACTCGGCTCTGTCTGTGACTCCTTTTTTAGAAATGTAAACTCTTTTTGAAGATCCTCATTAAATGTACATGCACGCTTCCTTGACATTTTTCCAGCCGCAATTTCATCTTTGTGCCCAAAATGACTCGGTGTGATTTTATTGGTTTTACAAGCCATATCCTTGGCTACCTTTGATTAGAATACTCATGTGACTGAGAAAGCCACATAGGCAATAGACAAATTTTAGGAGAGGGGACACTAGAAAAATTGCTTAAATACGGGACTGTCCTGGGAAAAATGGGCCTGGCCACCCTATCTATACAGAGCAAACCAGCATTCTCCGTCTCTCAGTCTGTGTGTGTGTGTCTCACCATGAGCTCCTCCTGTGCAGCTGTGATTTTGTTCTGCTCCTCCTGCAGGAGTTTCTGATGGAGTGACTCCTCTCTCACGTGCTCCTGCTCCTCTTCTAACTGCTGTTGATGAGCGGATCTCTGATAAAATACAATGATGGGTTGTTTATCATTCTGTCAGTGCTGATAATTAAACTCATATTAACAGTACTCAATTGACATTTGACTGAACCTATAAATATCCTTGTCCGACCCCATGTACACATTCGTGGACGTTGTATTTTTGCTTCACTATACACAACGCATAATTTTATTTCATTTAAACAGACTGATCTCAGATCAGGAGACTCTGTGCTGTACAGAGTCATGTGACCAAACAACATGGCGCTGATCTCAGCGGAGTTTGTCTTTGGGAGAAACAGCAACAAAACTACATCTGGTAAGAAACCTAATTAAGTTTTTACACTGAAACCTGTTTGAGTCAAAAGATTAGAGTCTCTAGTTTCATCCGATATGACTTCTTTTTTTTTTTTTTGAGCAATGTATCGCAAAACACCATGCAGCTAGACACAATGTACACTAATGTGTACAAAAGCACAAGGTTTTCATTAAGAATCCTATATTTACTATGCAGTTTCACATTGAGATTTTTGTTTTGTTTTTTGTTTTAGTTTTTATATGGAGTTATGATGAAAATAAGGTGCATTTCGAACTGTTCTGAGACCAGTGCAGACAGACAGCACACTGGAGGTTAAGTCATTCACTAAATAGGGAGCAAGGGAGCATCCTATAGCTCTCTATGCAGTTAAGTGCATTCACTCCTAAAATCTGATCAAAAGTTCAGTTTCAGGCTGCAGATGATGTTTGGATCACTCAACATGTTTGACAGACATGTGACAATGATAATCAGTACATAGATTCAGAATTTATAATGTATCATTTTATTTTAACATGATTGACAGTGATTGGATGATGCTGGACATTACTTTGAATCAGAATTAATTATGCTAATTTCTGATGTAATGTCTGTAATGTCATGAATAATCAACACTCCTGGAAACATAATAAACTATTTGATTTAAACAAATGTGACTTTCTTTATCTTGATATTATTTCACATTTCACAACTTATGAGTGACTCCAGCCAGGTCTCCTAAGCAACCAAATTGGCCCGGTTGCTAGGGAGGGTAGAGTCACATGGGGTAACCTCCTCGTGGTCGCTATAATGTGGTTCTCGCTCTCAGTGGGGCGCGTGGTGAGTTGTGTGTGGATCGCGGAGAATAGCGTGAAGCCTCCACATGCGCTACGTCTCCGCGGTAACGCGCTCAACAAGTCACGTGATAAGATGCGCGGATTGACGGTCTCAGACGCGGAGGCAACTGAGATTCGTCCTCCACCACCCGGATTGAGGCGAGTCACTACACCACCACGAGGACTTAGAGCGCATTGGGAATTGGGCATTCCAAATTGGGGAGAAAAAAAAAAACATTTCACAACTTAGTCCCACTGTCCACATGTGGACATCTAAAAAAATGTCAAAATAATAATTTCCTGTTCATTTCAAACAAATTTGTCATTTTATAACATGCCACGTATTCTATTAACAAATGAATCTCCATTGTGATTGGGTGAGTCAATGTGAGCACACTTTCAACATTCTTTATAACTAATCTAGTTATACCCACATAAGAAAAACGATGTGTTTATAGGGGCCTTTTTATCCCAAATACTATCACTTATTTATAAACTTTTGATTTAATCACCTTGAACAAAACTGAAATGACAAATAAGTATTTTGTCTCAGAATAAAGGTGATAATTTCAGGAATTCTGCACATTTCTACAGGGAATCTACTGAGGCAGAACATGGGTGGAACATTGTTATGGACCATGCGTAACATGGATGGGTTAAGCCGTTGCACACCGTCTCCAGGATGCGAGCGGGGTCTGAGTTGGGGTGGCAAGTGGGGTGGCAAAGCTCATTTTTGGGGTGGCACCCCGTACCAGCCTTCTGGCCCCGCCCCTGCGTGTCACCTCACTTTTCTTCACCAAAAGTGTTGTAGTTGTGTCTATATGATTTGCGACATTTTGCATTCTCATTACCGCAACTGATGCTAAATTTGTAAGATTTGATTTGATTGATTTTCATGGAAAGGAATGCAAAATAAATTCCTACTCCCTGAAAGATATTAATGAAATAAGTGTTGTGAGATATCTCACCGGTCTCAGAGACAGCTGTAGACTCTGTAAACAGCAAACAAATATGTGTCCGCTGGCCGCAGACAACGTGGCTTTCGACCTGTCAATCATTTTGCGTGTTCTCATTGTATTGTAGTTGAAGCGAATTATTGAGGCTTAATGCCATTTTTATGCCATATTGTTCATAACAGTTGTCTGTCGAGGGCACTATTTTGCTGCTGTTGTTTTTGACAACCGTTTCTGCTTATGTCCGTGTCAATAAAGCTTATTTTGCTATTTTTGGAGGGTGGGGTTTGGGGGAAGGGGGCGTGGCTAATCAAATGGCTCATTTTGACAGCTTGTGGAAATTCTAGAATGGCTAAAATCGCTTACAGCACCTTTAATGATACATTTTCACAGCTAAATTAGTTTTCAAATACCTCAGTAAGATAAAGCAATACTTTTTGCTCACTTGCAATGGGTTTCCCCTATTATTAGTGTTTTTATGTTGGATCAATTCATTACCACAACACACTTTATCATTACCGCAACATTTGTATAATTGTTTTGGTAATGAGAGATATATACTTGATTTTTTAAATTACATTCAGTGAATAATGATAATTTGTTAAGAGTGCCTACTAAATGTTCAAGTTTAAATCAATTTTA
>NC_059375.1:44414607-44432107 GCF_019703515.2 Myxocyprinus asiaticus
GAGCTCCTGGTTGTGTTTATATTGGAGTATCCAGTGTGTGAGAGAGAGAGAGAGAGAGAGAGAGAGAGAGAGAGATGTGTGTGTGTGTGAGTGTGTGTGTGTGTGTGTGTGTGTGTGTGTGTGTGTGTGTGTGTGTTGTACCTCTCTCATGAGCTCCTGGTTGTGTTTATATTGGAGTATCCAGTGTGAGAGAGAGAGAGAGAGAGTGTGTGTGTGTGTGTGTGTGTGTGAGTGTGTGTGTGTGTGTGTGTGTGTGTGTGTGTGTGTGTGTGTTGTACCTCTCTCATGAGCTCCTGGTTGTGTTTATATTGGAGTATCCAGTGTGAGAGAGAGAGAGAGAGAGGGGTGTGTGTGTGTGTGTGTGTGTGTGTGTGTGTGTGTGTGTGTGTGTGTGTGTGTGTTGTACCTCTCTCATGAGCTCCTGGTTGTGTTTATATTGGAGTATCCAGTGTGAGAGAGAGAGAGAGAGAGAGAGAGATGTGTGTGTGTGTGTGTGTGTGTGTGAGTGTGTGTGTGTGTGTGTGTGTGTGTGTGTGTGTGTTGTACCTCTCTCATGAGCTCCTGGTTGTGTTTATATTGGAGTATCCAGTGTGAGAGAGAGAGAGAGAGAGTGTGTGTGTGTGTGTGTGTGTGAGTGTGTGTGTGTGTGTGACTCTTTGTGTTTGTGGAGTGAGTGTGTGTGTGTGAGTGTGTGTGTGTGTGTGTGTGTTGTACCTCTCTCATGAGCTCCTGGTTGTGTTTATATTGGAGTATCCAGTGTGAGAGGAACTCAATGGGATCCGGCGGCTTCAGTTCGAGCAGTTCACTGAGACCCTCCGCCAGACATCGACCCAAAACCCGCTTCACATACTCTGAATCCATCGGATGAAATAAATCTACCTCTTATTAATAAATGTCTAGAGTTATTCAAATAATCGATTATCAATAAAGAAATATAACAGTTGATAATGACGTATTAAATCATATAGCCTGCTCCCGCTTTGAAAAACCCATAAAAACCCGGTGATATCAAGTTTTATCGGTGAGATTAAACCGCACAAATGTTTGTGTGTGTGTGTGTGTGTGTGTGAGGCAGATTGTGTTTACAGTCTCTATGGTAACAGAGCAACACTGAAACACTTCCGTCTCAAATAAAACCGCTCAGGAGAGTCAGTTCCGGTGTTGAATCAAAACTCAAACCCTAAAAAACAACTTTCAAATCATTTATTTACTTGTTTATGAGTCGTTATTACCTTTGAGGACCCCCACAAATGGAGGTTATGTGCACACATGTAAACACAAAGCACAGTAACATGTATGACAATACAATGCAGACAAAGCTGTGAACAATTCTGTAGACAAACGTTTAATAACAAACACCATTTCAAGCCAAAATATGATCAAACTGAGTGAAGAACTATGACACTAAACTATTAAACACTTGAACTCAAGCTCTCCATGAATCCAGATGGAACTATGGTAATGAAAGTCTTTTTCTTAATTATGTCACAGCTGCCAACATCAATCAGTTTAAAGTGACAGTAGTTTTGAGAGAAAGCATTTGTCCAAAAACAAACCTTTTCTATGATGTTTGGTGTTTTGCTCTTAAAAGGGGATCTATCTAGGAAGTCTCTCTTAAGGCTAAAGTATACCTCACAGTATGCCTGACGTCATAATCCAGTCCGCGCTGGACAGATTTTCTCGACATGCAGAAGCACCCTTACGAAAAATTGAGAGTTTATGGCAAATTTGCCGCAAATTCGCCACTGATCATTTTCCCATGCAAATGAGCTTTGCTGCAAACTTGCGGCAAATTGTCCATTGTTGCCAAAGGTTTGCCAGAGGTTCGGCGAAGAGCTGCAAACTTCTGGCAAACATTTGCCGCAAATCAAAAGCTTATTTGCATGTGAAAATAATGAGCGGCAAATTGCAACTAGTTAAAATTTTTTGTAAGGGCGGTCATCGTCTGTGCGTACTCTACTAAAAGTGTATCACAAAGCAGTTGTAGTGCGCATGCGTCAAACGTTTTCGTATTCGCTCGCGGTTTAGAAGAGTATACTCACAAAGGCGACACAGAAAAAACGAAGTATACCTGGGCCTTTAAGGACGTGCAAAGTATAATTTGGCCTTTAGGCCTAACAAATTCATTTCTGCAAGAATTAGCTGAAAGGGGGCCTGGGTAGCTCAGCAAGTAAAGACGTTGACTACCACACCTGGAGTCACGAGTTCAAATGCAGGGCGTGCTGAGTGACTCCACTCAGGTCTCCTAAGCAACCAAATTGGTCCGGTTGCTAGGGAGGGTAGAGTCACATGGGGTAACCTCCTCGTGGTCGCTATAATGTGGTTCTTGCTCTCGGTGGGGCGTGTGGTGAGTTGTGTGTGGATGCCGCAGAGAATAGCGTGAAGCCTCCACACGCACTACGTCTCCACGGTAACGCGCTCAACAAGCCACGTGATAAGATGCGCGGATTGACGGTCTCAGACGCAGAGGCAACTGAGATTCCCGGATTGAGTCATTATGCCACCACGAGGACTTAGAGCACATTGGGAATTGGGCATTCCAAATTGGGGAGAAAAGGGGAGAAAATAAAAAAATAAAAAAGAATTAGCTTAAAGGCCCGGGTATACTTCATTTTTCGCATTACGGATCGGATTGCGCCAGGCCAACCGCGTTGCCTTTCTTTGATTTTCTCCCCAATTTGGAATGCCCAATTCCCAATGCGCTCTAAGTCCTCGAGGTGGCGTAGTGACTCGCCTCAATCCGGGTGGTGGAGGACGAATCTCAGTTGCCTCCGCGTCTGAGACCATCAATCCGCGCATCTTATCACGTGACTTGTTGAGCGCGTTTCCGTGGAGACATAGCGCGTGTGGAGGCTTCACACTATTCTCTGTGGCATCCATGCACAAATCACCACGCGCCCCACCGAGAGCGAGAACCACATTATAGTGACCACGAGGAGGTTACCCCATGTGACTCTACCCTCCCTAGCAACCGGGCCAATTTGGTTGCTTAAGAGACCTGGCTGGAGTCACTCAGCACACCCTGGATTCAAACTCGTGACACCAGGGGTGGTAGTCAGTGTCAGTACTCACTGAGATACCCAGGCCCTGCCGCTTTGCCTTTCTGAGTATACTTCTCTGACCACGAACATATAGGAATTCGTTTGACACAGACGTCGTGCACAGACGAGGACCACGTGCGCTAGTCAAGAAAATCTAGGTGCCGTGCGGTCAAGCTGCATGGCTGTGCTGATGACGCAATGTGCGCCACACATACTGCGCATGCAGAGGGTTCCGCAACACGGACACCCGAAGTATACTTTGGCCTTAAAGCTAAGGTATATAATTCTGTGCCACTAGCGCCACCGAAAGGAATTGCAAAAATAAACAGTGATTTCAAAACAGCTTTCAGTCAGATAGTCCGTTACGTAGAGTAACGATGTTGGGGCGGGTCTAAGCGGGTCTCTCAAATCAAACAGAAATTTTCATAATGACACAGAGACACAGTGTTTACAGTTTTCAAGAAAATGAACCTCTGATTTGCTCACTTATATTTGTCTCTGTGTAATAAGCTGGGATAGAAGTATTTTAACACTGAAAAAGTTACATACTTTAGCTTTAATAATAATAAAACATTCTTCCTTTCTCAAAAAATCACAGTAGTTTGACCATCTTGATCTGTATTGCAGTACAGACTGTATTACACATCTCAGTCGAAAGTCTTGTTCGCCGTGTCTTATATTAATCTATAATGTCAGATCTTTGGCTGTGTTTTGTCTCGTTTCCGCCTCTCATCAGAGAAACCGTCTCGTCTCCTCATCAGCACTGTGAGTGTTTCTGCAGATATGGAGCTGAACTCATGTGAGA
The DNA here is from genome assembly GCF_019703515.2 of Myxocyprinus asiaticus. Classification (NCBI taxonomy): domain Eukaryota; kingdom Metazoa; phylum Chordata; class Actinopteri; order Cypriniformes; family Catostomidae; genus Myxocyprinus; species Myxocyprinus asiaticus. The sequence goes on from NC_059375.1 coordinate 44,418,454, forward strand.
ACGAAGTGTAAAACAGTAACACTATGATCGCAAAAAGCCACTCCAGGATCGCAGCTGCGTGCTGCAGGACGAAACTCTCCTGAATAAAGAACACACCACCTACAGGACAGAGAGTTAAGGAGCATATACAGATATATATACTGTATTACAGGGTTAAAGAGCAGCTTGGACTTTCTTCAAAACATCTCCTTTTGTGTTCCACAGAAGAAAGTCATTCAGGTTTAGAACAGCATAATATTTTCAGGTGAAATATTCTATTAAATAAAAACTGTTGTAGAGGATATTGAGTATGAGGGTGGTGAAGGCGAGTAAAGTGAGCGCTAGTCGCAGGTGTGCGGTGTGGAAGTCTGTCCGTGTGTCGGCCGTACGGTACGACAGCAGCGTCTGCACACACACAAACAGCAGACTGCCGGGGAAGACCAGACCTGCTCCAACATAGTGAAGAACTTTAGCGTGATCCACCTGTAAAGAACACAATCATACAGGAGCTGAGAGAACTCGCCATGTGAAAACAGCATCTTAAAAGGACAGTTCACCCAAAAATGAAAATTCTGTCATCATTTACTCACCCTCATGTCATCCCAGATGTGTTTGACTTTCTTTCTTCTGCAGAACACAAATGAAGATTTTTAGAAGAATATTTCAGCTCTGTATGTCCATACAGTGCAAGTGAATGGTGACCAGAACTTTGAAGCTCCAAAAAGCACATAAAGGCAGCATAAAAGTAATCCATACGACTCCAGTGGTTTAATCCATGTCTTCAGAAGTGATATGATAGGTGTAGGTCAGAGACAGATCAATATTTAAGTCCTTTTTTACTATAAATCTCCACTTTCAAATGACCCTCCGATGCACGTTCACAAGAGTTCTTCTTCTTTTGTTTTCTGGTGATTTGCATTCTTCATGCATATCGCCACCTACTGGGTGGCAAATATGATTTATTTATTCTTTTTGTCCCTTTATCCCTACCTTCTTTCTTTTTTCTCCTCCCTGCCCAGTAGGTGGCGATATGCACGAAGAATGTGTATCACCAGAAAATGTATGGAAGATTTATAGTAAAAAAGGACTTAAATATTGATCTGTTTCTTACCCACACCTATCATATCACTTCTGAAGACATGGGTTAAACGACTGGAGTCGTATGGATTACTTTTATGCTGACTTTATGTGCTTTTTGGAGCTTATAAGTTCTGGTCACCATTCACTTGCATTGTATGGACCTACAGAGCTGAAATATTCTTCTAAAAATCTTAACTTGTGTTCTGCAGAAGAAAGAAAGTCAAACACATCTGGGATGACATGAGGGTGAGTAAATGTTGACAGAATTTTCATTTTTGGGTGAACTGTCCCTTTAAACTTGAAGCAATGTGTAGTTAATTGAGAAACACTTGAAGGAAACATACCATTGTTTTAATTTATTATTTATATTAATATATAACTTTTTAAATTCATGCTAAATAGCATATTACCTATTTTTGCTGTGGCATCGATATTGGTATTGAGAATTGAGAACTTTTACTGGTGTTGATTCCAACTGCTGAAATTTTGGTACTGTGAACCCAATGGCAGAAACTTATGAAGCAGGAAAAATGGCAAAATTTTTATTTTAGATGTGGCATTTAACAAAATTGTTTTGTTTTTTTGTTTGTTTTTTTGTGGGGTATTTTATAGATTTGTATTTTATAACAGCAAGTTTTGTGTTCTGAATTTTTTAGAAGTGAAATTATCTGTAAATATTCAGATTATAAAATTACAGCTGAAGAAATTCAATATTCTAAAATTCAAAACGCAGAAATTCAGATCTTACAGAAAGCAGGCCAGAGGTCAAGCTTCCATAGAAAAGTCGAAGTGAGCATTTTGGCCAATCACAGAGCTGCTACAGGTTTCTGACCTCTGTTAAGTTGGCACCCCAATAAATCATTACCAAACTATAGGCTACCATTCATTGTGCTGCAAAAATGAACGTTTGTGCTGGTTCGGTGTTTGTGATATTACACGGTTATTTTTTGGCTGTGTGATGTCACTTTCCACCCCATGTCGTTCAAATCGCTCCAAACTGGTGCCGTTCGTTTGTGCCGGTTTGTGCCGTTGAAAGAAACATCATAAAGTTTTCCTTTCTTTGTATTTAACAAGATCGCTTTTGGGAGCCGTGAAGTTGCGCAGACTACACCCCATATCAATCACTCCATCGTTTGTGCTTGCTTGGAGCTAGTTTGCGCCTGTTTGGTATCATTAAAGCATTTATTATTGGCAAAGACTTCATCTTTCACCCCAAAATCTAGCAGTGTGACTCAATTTACCAACATCACACTAAAGGTACCAGCTGAAAGAACTGTGTTGAAGAACTCTGTAGACCTGAAAGAAGAAAAGTGCTTTGGCTCTGTGTTTTCTTACTTGGAAGTTTCCCACAATCATGAGTCCAGTGGCACAGAGACCTCCAGCACACAAACCCTCAACGTTCAACACACTGTTACTCTTCTTATGAATCACATGAGCGTATCGCAGCAGACCAATCACGATCACTGGAAGAGGAAACACACCGATCACAATCAATGCAACACTGACATCATGGCAGAAGATAAAACACCAGACTCTTAACTCTCCTATTATATTTGGGTCATTTTTGACCGGTTTAAGAGTTAAAAATGGTGAAAAAGTAAATGTTATCTTAATCTTGTATTTGATAAAAATGCCTTTAGGTTCTCCACAACAATGAATAAATGAATAAGAAAAAAAAGTATGATCATTTTATGAAACTTGTTTATATTTATACAATATCAGGGTGTTGCTAGGGTGTTGCTAGGTGGTTACTAAGGCATTACTAAAGATTGCTTACTGTCTCAAGTTAAAAGAGACCATCCCCAATTCTCTAGTCTATGACACTCAGATCCCTGAATATGTTTGTGGATCTGCCAGGCAAACATTTATATTCCGAAATAAAAATATTTGAAAATATAAACCATGATTCGGTATAAAGGTGCGTCCCAAACCGCACACTTCTGCACTAATCTACACCGTTTTGTAGTGTAAGTAGTGCGAGTAGTACGTTTCCACTGAAAATGCAGCAAAAACCATACTAACCACCGTTAAGTGTACCATTTGGGACAATAAAATTCAGACACTACATGGCTGAGTGCATAGTATATTTTAAAAGTGTATAGTGTGTCGTTTGGGACACAGCTTATGATTTAAACAGATACAATGTGTAAATATTATCAGCTTTTTCCATTAAAAATTAAAAGTTTGCTCTTTATCTACACTGATATATATATATATATTACAGAGAAAATAAACTTTTCATTAAAATGTTACATTCTCCTAAAAATAAATACTCACATAAAATAAAACATTTCCCAGTTATTTAAATGATTAAATGTTACTGGGGAAAAAAACAACAACAACAACAGGTAACGTTATTTTAAAATGTTATTTTAACCTGAGATATCTGCGAAAGTATGTCCTTAAAAAAAAAAAAGTTTTTTCTAATGTAAACATTATTTATAGTGAAAATACAATATAATTTAACATTTTAATAAGTGTTAAATTGCCCTAAAAATACATTTATTCACACCAAATCAACATTTTATATATACAAATATTGCTCATTGAAATAAACAGATTTTACTATAAGTTACTATACTATTGTTATATTTTGAACTTTACTTAATTTGATGCAATATTTATGACACAAGATATTGAGTTTATGCTGTACTCGTAATAATGAAGAAACTCAACAAAGTAAACCCAAAATTCGTTGCTTGTTCTGTTTACTTTAAGTAAAATGGAAGTTTACTTAATCCATTTATGTTAGGACAACATCATTTTTTTTTTTGTTGACTAATGAAACTGGGCGTAATTTTAATGGAAGAAAGACAGTAATTTTAACTGAAAAACAATGTAAAAATACTACAGTTAAAAAAAACTAAATATTTACATGATATTGTACAGAAAAATATTTGCACAAATTATGTGTTTTTAGATGTAAGACGTATGATTTTACCATATAATTAACTGTAAAAAATTATATTAAGTTTAACAAGAGAATACATGTGCTTTTACAGTAAAATAAGATGGAAAACAATAATTGGGCATTTCATTATATTTTATGGAAAGGTTATGTATCTTCTTCTTTTTGATATCAGTTATGTACAGTGGGGTGTTCTATAATATATTTTATGTTGTTTAGGTAATTTGTAATGTTTTTTGAGGTAACTGTGTCTTTTCATGTGTGTTAATTATTGCTCCTGGTGAACTTTAAGTCATCATGTGTCCCTATGATGTTCTTTTATGCATTTGGCAGACACTTTTATCTAAAGTGACTTACAGTGCCCTTATTACAGGGACAACCCCCTGGAGCAACCTGGAGTTAAGTGTCTTACTCAAGGACACAATGGTGGTGCCTGTGGGGATCGAACCAGCAACCTGATTCTGATTACCTGTTCAGTGCTTTAGTCCACTACACCACCACCACTCACAGTGTTCTTACTGTGTTTAAAAATACTTTCTGATATTTGTAGTTCCAGGAGGTTGGTATGTTAAGTTTATATCACGTAAAAACACAAAAGGTAGTGAACTGTAAAATATACACGAACAAAAATGACATACCGTAATGCTTGAAACATGGTCACTGTATTTTTTTCCTGTGAATTTCTGGCAACCACAGCTGCTGGTATTTTACCGTAAATTTAACAGAATTCTTTTTTTTTCAGTGTAGTTCCCAGCATGCTTTGCTTGAGACTCGATGTGAAGAGAAAATGGTGAAGAGTCGAGCTTGAGCTTAAAAGATACTAGAATTTAAGGTTTCTAGGTCTTAAAATGAGCTTAAAATACATAGTGGGGTTAACCTAGACTCTTAGGGCTAAAAAACATACGTGTATTTGTTGGCGAGACACAGTAATGACAGTCAAAACAACAGTTTTTTTTTACTTAAATGGTCAAATATTTTCATTTCTATTTACAGTCAAAAAATAATTTTGTTTTTAATGAATGGTCAACAAATGTTTTGTTTTTTTTTGGCGCTCTTTCTAGATGAAATGCTGCTTATAATCCAGTTCTCATGACTAACTACTGCACACAACAATGATGATTCTGGTTGCTTTTGGACTGTGTAGTACGGAGGAGGGTGGGGCCGGGCCAGAATGAAACACCCAGACCCCAATCAGCCTGATGAGGCGAGTGAGGGATAAAGGCGACCGGAGACGGCAGTTCGAGAAAGAGAGAGAACTATGGGCAGCTGCCCTGTATGTGTTTATGTTTGTGTGTTTTTAAGTTTATCATTACACTTTATTTATATTGTCAAGCCAGTTCTCGCCTCCTCCTTTCCCTTTTAACCCCTTTACATTGGTGCCGAAACCCGGGAGGGAGGAGAGATGACCGTCGTAGAGTCCTCGACACTGCCGTCCACCCAGGGGAGCATCGCTGCCATCCGCCAGGGGATGGAGTAGCCCGACCGCCCAGACGCGGGGAATGGCCGCCGTCTGCGAGGCGAGGAGGGACTGGACTCCCTGACCGCCTGGAGCGATGGAGCCGCTGCCAGGGGTGGAGGAGTGTTCTGCCGGCCGCCAGAAACACGGAGGGGTCGAGGGAAGGCCGCTGTCCGCGCGAGGGGAGGAGGAAATCGACTCCCCGACCACCTGGAGCTTTAGGGCTGCTGCCAGGGGCAGCGGAGTGTCTTCACGGGCCGCCAGAAACACGGAGGGGTCGAGGGAAGGCCGCTGTCCACGCGAGGGGAGGAGGAAATCGACTCCCCGACCACCTGGAGCTTTAGGGCTGCTGCCAGGGGCAGCGGAGTGTCCTCACGGGCTGCCAGAAATACGGAGGGGCTTTCTGTCCGCTGGGGGTCGGAGGTTTGACTCCGGTCCGCCGGAAGAGGAGCGGCTGTCATCCGCCTGAGAGGGTGGAGGAGTGATCGAGGACCATGCGTCGGTGCATCAAAGAACCGGTGAGTGAGTTTCTTTTTCTCTCTCTCTCTCTCTCTCTCTCTCTCTCTCGCTGTCGCTCCATGTTGGCCTTTCCCTCACCTGTTTTTTTTTTTTCCTTCTTTCTTTTTTTTCCCTCCTGTCTCCTCCCAGGTCAAAGAAGATGTGGATGACCCACCAGCAGACGGGGCGCAAGGATTAAAATAAGTTCAGGCTCAACTTTACTTGACTTTGACAAGTGAGGTGCTTTTAAAAGACGGTCCTTATGATGCTGTAAAGTATCGGCACTATGGTCAACATGCTTTTTTTAGCCAATTTTACTCATGTAATATGTTAAACAGCTCATTATCTGCTAAGAACATACCCTGATGCAAGTGAAAATGAAAACAGGCTTCCATTATGAATCATTAAACTTTTACATGTTCAGAAAAAAAGAGTGGAAAAAAGCTTGAGTTCTGTGTGAAAAACACGCCTATGTCATTGTTCGTGTCAGTAATCAAATGTTATATGTTAGGTAGTGCTTCATATCTACTGTACTCTACTGGTCATTTTTGACCAGAAAGGAATTTTCCCAAGACGGAAGGGTTAAATTAACTATTTTACTCATCTGTCGGGCTGCTGTCAATCACATCAAGATATCACCAGAGAGATGCAGATTAAAGGTGAAAACAGACGTGAGTGTGTAAAGTAGACTCACCCATGAATGAAGCAGCGCTGCACAGCAGACTGAACCAGCAGCTCTCTGGAGGAACATCACCACACTTACTACAGAGACACACAGAGTCAGTTATGAGGGTTATTGGTCGAAAGTCAGCACAACATCACACGGATAAACATTTACGGCATTCAACACTTCGAACTAAATATATGAGAGGTCATAATGAAAGTTACACTTCCTTTATTTTAGAGGTAGACCGATATATCAGTTTTACCAATTAATCAGTGCCGATAGTTGCTTTTTGGAACTTTCCGTTATCGGCAAAATCTATTCTGATAGTTGCCGATATCTTATTTTATTCATCTGTGTTCCTCTATATTCGGCACTGGAGGATTTTACAGCCGCCTCTAGAGACTAAATAAAAACAAACAAAAGATCATGGTATTTAATGATTTTACTTGCAAAATATAACAATTTAATTTACATTTGCGTACTTAATATTTTTATTATGTTGTGACAGTTTTATAAAAGCAATAAGGCACTCAAGGCCGTGCTATATTGTGAATATAGTCACGGCTGAAGGGGTTACTCTGCTTCGCGTCGTGCCTAACAACACCCTTCAGCTGTGACGATATTCACAATATAGCACGGCCTGCCTTATTGTTATATATATATACTGTATATATACTGAATACTTAATCTGGTGAATAAATTTAGGCTATAAAATGATTAAGTTGGTAAATATTTATACTTCTAAGATTGTTTCTAAATAAGAGTCCCAAAATAAGTAGGCTAAGTTTATTTCGGGCTTGTTTATATACCATAGCCTGAATCGATTTAAAAACTATTGGCCGATTAATCGGTTATCTGCCTTTTCCACCACATTAATTATCAATATCGCCAAAGTCCACTATCGGTCGACCTCTGCAGTACTTCAACTGCTTTAAATGGGGAGGAAAAACAATATGTGTTTATATTGCTGTCAAGAATACAGAGATCTCAGACTGAAAGGTTTAGTAAGACATGTTTAGTAAGTTCTGTTCTCTGTTTTGTGAGCAGTTGTGTTGTGTTCTGTTGTCACTATCACAGTGGAGGACCTTTTTTAAGAAACAAAATGAGTTTTCGCTTGAACGCCCCAATGTCGTGCTCGTGCCCTATCATGAACGCACACAGGAGATCAACGGTCAGTGAACATTTTCACTAAATAATACATTCGATTTCAGTTTGTTTCTCATCAAATCTTATCGTATGCTTTCATAACAATCATGAGTCTCATGGAATAATTTATTAGACTTCTGAATTATACTTTTGTGTTCTTTTGAATCTTGAAGAGGTGGTCACCATAAACTGCCATTGTATGACTTCACTGAGCACAACATTTATTCACAATTTCTCCCTTTGTGTTCAGAAAAAGAAAGAAAGTCATATAGGGTTATAACAACACAGGGGTGAGTAAACAATGACTGAATATGCATTTTTGGGTGAACTAATCCTTGAAGAATGATGGAACGATATTACACTTTAAAAACCCACACATTGTGTTACCTGATGAGTGGAACACTGTCGAGTGTGCAGCACAGATCAGAACCGCTCTGAAGAACCAGAGACTTCTCACACGATGAGTTATACACCCTATAAACGACAATACACATTATTATCTGCATATTATATTGTGTAGCATTAGCTATAACAAATATTTGATACATTTGTATAATGTTTTAAAAGCAGGAATATTATAAGTTTTAAGGGTTGTGCTTTTGAACATTCATTGCAGAATCCTTCCTAATGAATGAGACATAAATGAACTCTGAAACAAGACTTTTCTTTTGATAATAAACGTATCAGTGTGTCAACTTTGATCAGTCTGAACAAACGTACTGAAGATATCACTGTCAAACAAACCACAGATAAAATCTTCCAAACACATTGATTCGGCATCTGTCACTTTATAATCAATATAATCTCATCAAATGCTATAGGAAAAACTTCAGTAGATCAATCACATCATTGTTTCGTGATAAAACACTGAAATAAAGAAGATGAAATATTCACCAGTTATTGACAGGACACACATGTTGATTCTGCAGGGCCATTGCATATCTGTAAAAATGAGAGAAAAGACAAACGTAAAAAAAAAAAAAAAACAATTGTTTTTTTAATTATAAAAAAACATTTTTTTTTTGTTACAAAAATTAGCATTTTAAGAAACATTAAGAAGAAGGCTAATGCTACATTTTCTCTTTGTTCAACAACATCAGCAAAAGCACATTTAAATGTAAACACTTTGCAAAGATACAGATTTACACATTAATACTATCTAAACCACACTGTGTATCATTTAAACATTGTGTAAATTAATAATAAAGATCTCCTCTAAAAAAGAGTTTTAAATACTCACATAATCCAGATTCCCGGCAGTGTGAACACAGGCAGACTGATGGGGATCAGAACCCACAGAGACATTTTCACAGTTTTTGTAGAATTTCTCTGAATCATTTCATCAGATGCAACTCTGCACTGATCAGAACGCATCTTCAGTCAGATTAAGCTAACACAAACTGAACTCAAGTGAGTTTTCGAACAGTAACTGGTGCTGGTCTGATTCATGACTGCAGATGCTGCCGTGATGACACCATCTGTGACAGTTAAATCTGATCTCTCAGTTGAGCTGATGCTCCGCCCCACTTCTCATTATAGAGCGCAACAGTGACCGCCCACTTTTTCAGCCGTCTGGGTTCCGGAAGTATTTTCCCCATTCATTTCTTCCTTAGACTTTTAATAAAATCCTTCATAAAAGAGTTGTGAGCCATGAACCAAACCAACCAGCTCCGAGGTGAATCACAACATCACAAACTTTGTTTTGAGGCAAAAAAGTATTTGAAAATCGGACATAAAGACAAAGATACAAGACTGTGTACTTACTGTCTTTCATGAGGGCACGGACTACAATCCCATGAAGCATTGCAAATGATGTCACTGAACAATTGGAATATATAAAACTTATTGATTTTAGGTTGTTGATAATTAGTAAAGAAACAATATATTTTGCGTTTATTGGGTGAAGGGAAACCGACTCGATTATGTCATTCACAGTGCATCATGGGAGTGGGCGGTCGCTTTGAGGCATGTTTCATGGGTTTTGTTGGCCACGGTTCTCTGATTGGTGGATCTTTCTCTGCTGTATCATGGGTAATGTAGTTGTTTACCATGAATTCCACTATCAAACACTATTTTTAAACAATGAAGTTGAAATAACGCAGACAGATGGCTTCAACAGAAGCATATACCATCGATGAACAACCTCAGAGCTCATGGTAGGTCTGTCTTTAAAGGTTTATAAGTTATCGTTGAAGATCAATTCATCTATGGGATAAATGAATGGGATTTTTACTTCAGACTGCAGCTTCATCAGTGTCCAGCAGGTAGTGGTACATACACTCTCTGACACACACTTCACATCTGATCTGTTATTAAAGCGAAAGACATAACTTTATATTTAAATGATCACATCTAAATATGATCCACATGATCACATTTTTGCTGAAAACCGGTTGTTTGCAATGTACTTGACGTCCACTGCATGTATTATTGCTGTGAAATCTTTGCTGATTTTGATGAAGGTAACAATAATGATTGCAATGTTACTGATATTTTAAAATGAGTTTTTCCTGAATTAACCCTGTAAAGCCTGACATTTGAAATTGCCAGAAAATGCAAATTATTTGACATTAAACTGTTTTTAGTGCCATTAGACAAACTATAAAAAGAAATCATAAAGAAAAAAATCACTTTCAAAACCCCTTTCTTTGTGTGTGTGTGGTGTGCATGAATGTAATGTAATGGTGATTGAGATATATTCCTCAAAAGCCTGTTGTATCATATTTGATGCATGGTTTTCAAAGGTGGGTTTTCAATAAAATAATATACAAAATTTTAACCAAGCACAAGTTGCTAATATTCAGCAAATACTCATTTTAAAATATCAGTAACAATATAATCATTACTGTCACTTTTACTTTATTAAAACAAGCTGTCATTTATTCCAACATAAGAGTCACTTTTCCGCCACCATTTTAAATAGATCAGTATAAACATTGAAACCACTTTTACACAAAAAACACTAGATGGTGCCATAAACATGTGAAACTTATATAATATAGGTTGTTTAGCTCAGAGAGGGAAACAGGAGCCGTCAAACGTTGTGTAATCATATTTGATACACACGGCATTATAGGGTTAAAATAACTTGTAATCTCTGCTGGTAAAAGCAATAGTAACAGCAACAGTAACAGCAAAATTAACAGCAACAGCAACATTAACAGTAACAGCAACAGCAACAGTAACATTAACAGTAACAGCAACACTAACAGTAACAGTAACCGCAACAGTAACAGCAACAGTAACAGTAACAGCAACAGTAACAGCAACACTAACAGTAACAGTAACAGTAACAGTAACAGCAACAGTAACAGTAACAGCAACAGTAACAGCAACAGTAACAGCAACAGCAACAGTAACAGCAACATTAACAGTAACAGTAACAGCAACAGTAACAGCAACACTAACAGTAACAATAACCGCAACAGTAACAGTAACAGCAACAGCAACACTAACAGTAACAGTAACAGTAACAGCAACAGTAACAGCAAGAGTAACACTAACAGCAACAGTAACAGCAACAGCAACAGTAACATCAACAGCAACAGTAACAGTAACAGCAACACTAACAGTAACAATAACAGTAACAGCAACAGTAACAGTAACAGCAACAACAGTAACAGTAACCGCAACAGTAACCGCAACAGTAACAGCAACAACAGCAACAGTAACAGGAACAGCAACAGGAACAGTAACAGAAACACTAACAGTAACAGTAACAGCAACAGTAACAGCAACACTAACAGTAACAGCAACGGTAACAGCAACAGTAACAGTAACAGCAACACTAACAGCAACACTAACAGCAACAGTAACAGCAACAGTAACAGTAACAGCAACAGCAACAGTAACAGCAACAGTAACATTAACAGCAACAGTAACAGCAACAGTAACAGTAACAGTAACAGCAACAGCAACAGCAACAGTAACAGCAACATTAACAGTAACAGCAACAGCAACAGCAACAGTAACAGCAACACTAACAGTAACAATAACTGCAACAGTAACAGCAAAAGCAACACTAACAGTAACAATAACAGCAACAGTAACAGCAACACTAACAGTAACAGTAACAGCAACAGTAACAGCAACAGCAACAGTAACAGCAACAGTAACAGCAACACTAACAGTAACAGTAACAGTAACAGCAACAGTAACAGCAACAACAGTAACAGCAACAGTAACAGCAACACTAACAGTAACAGTAACAGCAACAGTAACAGCAACACTAACAGTAACAGTAACAGCAACAGTAACAGCAACAGCAACAGCAACAGCAACAGTAACAGCAACAACAGTAACAGCAACAGTAACAGCAACAGCAACAGTAACAGCAACAACAGTAACAGCAACAGTAACAGCAACACTAACAGTAACAGTAACAGTAACAGCAACACTAACAGTAACAGTAACAGTAACAGCAACAGCAACAGTAACAGCAACAACAGTAACAGCAACAGTAACAGCAACACTAACAGTAACAGCAAGAGTAACAACAACACTAACAATAGTGCAAGTCATTTGTGACTCTGATAAGTGCAGTCTCTGTACTGTTATGAAGCCTAAATCCTGACTGAAATTGTTCAAATATACTATTTCTCTGTAGAAATGAACATAGTTGGGAGGACACTACCATTTCTAGTATTTTCGACATAAATGGTAGATTTGAAATCGGTCTATAATTAGCCAATTTTCCAGGATCAAGTTGTGGCTTCTTAATAAGTGGTTTGATAACTGCCATTTTAAAGTTTCTTGGGACATGTCCTAAGGATAGCGAGGAGTTAATAATATTAAGAAGAGGTTCTGAGATTACAGGGAATACCTCTTTTAAGAGCTTAGTTGATATTGGATCTAACAAACATGTTGTGGCTTTTGATGTTTTGATAATTTTTGTTAGCTTTTCATGACCTATGACAGCGAAGGATTGAAGTTGCACGTGAGGAAAATTATGAGATACTGTTTTCTGTTGTACTGTGACAGATGATTGCATAATTCCAATTTTATTTCTGATTATTTCAATTTTATCAGTAAAGAAATTCATGAAGTCATTACTATTGTGCTGCTATGGAATATCTAGCTCAGTTGAGGCTTTATTCCTAACCAATTTATCCACAGTACTGAATAGACCCGTAGGATTGTTGTGGTTATTTTTTATGAGTTTGCTAAAATATGCTGACCTGGCAGCTTTTAGTACCTGTCTGTAGCTACAGACACTATCCTTCCATGCACCGCGAAATACCTCTAATTTTGCATTCTTCCACTTGTGCTCCATTTTCTGAGCTGCTCTCTTGAGAGCATGAGTGTGATCATTGTACAATGGTGCTGGGCTTTTTCTTTAATTTTCTTTAATCGAAGGGGGTCGACACTATCAAGAGTGCTAGAGAAGACTGTATTTATATTTTCTGTTATTATATCAAGTTCTTCTAGACTTTTTGGCTTACTGAGTATGTGAGACAATTCTGGAAGATTATTAGTGAAGCTATCTTTAGTGGTTGAAAGAATAGTTCTACCTGAACGATAGCGTGGTGTAGATTGAGTGACATTAGCTGACTGCAGCAAACAAGAGACGAGGTAATGATCCGAGATGTCATTGCTCTGCGACAGAATTTCTATAGTATCAACATCAACTCCATATGACAGAATTAAATCTAGCGTATGATTATGACGATGAGTTGGTCATGTCACATTTTGTCTGACTCCAAGAGAGTTGAGAATATTGATAAATGCTAATCCCAATGTGTCATTTTCATTATCTATGTGAATGCTGAAGTCACCAACAATTAAAGCTCTATCTACATTAACTACTAGATCAGACAGAAAATTTGCAAATTCACCAAGGAAATCAGAATATGGCCCAGGTGATCTATATACTGTAGCAAGAACAAAAGACGACAGAGATTTTTTATTTATATCTGACGGT